>NW_013665637.1:1367578-1371690 GCF_000517525.1 Limulus polyphemus | reverse complement strand
CACCGCCAACTCTTGGGCTACTCTTTTACCAACGAATAGTGGGATTGACCGTCACATTATAACGTCCCACGGCTGAAAGAATTGTTAATAGAGCAGAGAGTTCGCATAAACGCTTTTACGTGATGCTGGTTGGACTCTCCAACAAATTGCTGCAAATTGTTCGCCAAAAACTGTCAAGTACATTCTAGACAGTGAGACCGAAACAGGTAAATTTGAAAATAGGAAAGGAAGAGCAAAACACGTAAACTCAATGATACTGATGTTAAGTATCTTCGTTTATGCAGCCTTCGGGACAGAAGGAAGACTTTCACTGATCTCAAGTATGAGATAAACGATCATGTACCAAATCACAGAAAAGTGTCCAGGTCTATAGTATTATCAAGAAGACTCAAAGAGAATAGAATATTTGGTGGTGTAGCAGTTAAAAAAACCTTTACTTTGATCTCCAAATATTGTCAAGAGATTGAAATTTGCTAAAACGTACAAAAACTGGACTTTTGATGATTGGAAAAGGGTGTTATGGCCAGATGAGTCTACGTTTGAAATATTTGGTTCAAAGCATAGGTTGTGCGTCCGGCGGAAGAAAGGTGAAAGATACTTACCTCAATGCATAGCATCTACCATGAAAAACGGGGGAGGCAGTGTGATTGTTTGGGAGCTGTTTTTCTCATGAAGTGACAGGAGATACTTGCAAAATAGATGGAATAATGGACCAGCGCAAGTACCATCAGATACTGACCCGTCATTGGATAACCAGTGGTTTGCATATTATTAGTAAAGTATTCTACTACCAAGAAGATAATGACCTCTAACATTCATCCAACCTATGCAGAAATTACCTAGCTAAGAAAGAAGCTGTTGGAGTCGTTCAAATGATGAAATGGCCTGCGCAAATCAAAAATTACTTCCAAATAAACTTTATGGGAGTGTATTGGAGACACTTGGAGTAAAATCCCAAAGGACACTTTGATTAAATATGTTGCAACAATGCCTAAAAGACTGTCTGCAGTTGTTAAAGCAAAAGGGGGACAAACAAAATATTAACTGCTTGCTGAACTCAAGCACTTCCACTGAGTTTCTGTTGTACTAAGTATGAAGATTAATAAATTTTTGATGTTTCACCTGTGATTGTTCTTTGAAATTAGCCTCAAATCTAATTTCTGACTTTTGCACAGTACTGTATATACAATCCAGTACTTGCAAGTTTTTTCTAATTAAGTTTTAAAATTCATACGTTTAAGACGTAAAGAAGTGGTAATTATAATTTTCTTATTATAAACACAATTTGCCCAACAACGTACTGTTTTAATTAAACTGAATTTCTGATTGCTTTATTTATGACAATTATATAAATTAAGCGACAAACGAACTTGTTTCAAACCATATAATGAATATCGGAACCGTATCATCAGGACTGACATGAATAAAATATCATTAACGTACAGAAGTAACTACAGTATGCATGACAAATGATTAGGGCTGATACAATATGTATCTAGATTTTGATGATACGATACGTATCTGAGTATGAAGTTTGAATTTCGCACAAAGCTACACGAGGGTTATATGCGCTAGCTGTCCCTAATTTAGCAGTGTGAGACTAAAGGGAAGGCAGCTAGTCATCACCACCCACCGCCAACTCTTTCACCAACGAATAGTGGGATTGACCGTCACTATATAACGCCCCCACGGCTGAAAGGGCGAGCATGTTTGGTGTGACGGGGATTCGAACCCGCGACCCGCAGATGTTACTTATCTTCATTTTTTTTCTATATTTAATTGATCAATCGGTGACAACACTTTCCACACCTAATTGAAACGCTACTTACATCACTGATTTGAAACAAGCCTAGGTACATGGGTGTGCTACACTTTAGTTGGCAGAGCATGACATTTAGTGGTAATATGTGTGATATTACATCATAAAAGTTCTAATAATACTTCCATGACATATCATTCTTTACCAGCTCAATACAAGTATCCACAAATAAAATTTATCAAACATAAGACAAAAGTTAATTAAGTGGATGGAAACAGCCATAAACAAAAACTCTTTAACTCATCAGATTACTGAATAGCTAAAACTACATGTAGTAATTTTTCTTCTCATGAGGAGAGGGAGTTATAAAGACTGTTGCAACTTTACATCATTATGATTCAATGAAAAGTTTGTTTCCTTCTGATATTCGCGCAAAGCTGAACTGATAAGTCTAGAGCAGTGGTTCTTAAACTTTAATGCACTGCAACTTTCTTCTAATGAGAAAAAAATATTAAATGAGCAACTATGTTATTGTAGAATTGTTATTATTGATAAATTAAAGATGCATTACAAGGCACTATCCACAAAACTAACATTTTGGCAGAAAAAACTAATGTCCATTTTAAGATTACGCAAGTGTTTGTGACCCTATGAAAGGCATTTGCGACTATAAGTTTGAAAACCGCTGAACTAAAGGTAAAACAGCTAGTTAACAGCCCCGACCGCCAACGTTTGGTGTTATATGACCGAACAGTGGGATCTGACTTTCAATACTATAACACAGCAACAGCTCAAAGGTGCGAAATGAGATTTTACAGTTCGAACCATGAACCCTCGGATTACAAGTTCGATGTGTTGGTCTCAATCTGTATGACAATAAACTAAATAAACTTCAATACATTTACTTACCTTTTCTATCATCAAAAAGCGTCTTTAAAAAATCTTCAATAATTATCTTATCAATTTCACTAGCCAAAGGTTAATTTGTTAGCATCTTTCAAGTTCTTATTATCTTAAGTCAATTTTACAACAACAAACGACATCTTGAATAAAATTATCATTAGATGTATATATTATGTCTTCAATACTTAGCAAAACCTACAAGAGAGTTAACTGGAGTTCTAGAACTACTACTTTCTCACTATATTCAGCAGAAAATGAATTATTTCAACATTGAATAAGAACTGCGCGCTTTCTATAAAGACCCGCACTTGAAACTTCCGGTAATAGTTTATTTTTTATTTCCTTGTTTGTCTATCGCAGGGAGTAATTATTCAATGACTAGTTTCAGGAAGTGTGTTGTCTGAAATGTTTTTGTTGTGGTCCAGCTGTAAGGCATGGCGAGTCAAGCGGCACACTTATGAAGAGGACATTCAACAGTAACTGCAGGGAAAACATGTAAAACACCCCCTTAAACCAAGGAATCATCCTATTACTGTAAGCCAAGTATGGTAAATTTCCAAAACAACAGCTCTTTCGAAATAGTTAGATATCGCTGATGCCAAAATAAACAACTTAATATGAATATTTTATTAAAAGACTTAAAACCACGCCTTTTTTACTGCTTGTCTCTGTAAACACATTTGCACATATTTAATAAAACACAATATATCTATCAATTCATTGGAGTGGTTTGGTTTGGTATGATGTTTCATTGATGGTAGTGTCCAGGGTCACTGATGAGGAGTGGAATTCTCCGAAACTAGTCTAACTAGTGTGGCTCACAGACCCCACCCCAATGAAAGAATATACCATTCCAAGCTTTTACTTGTTGTTAAACAACTCTATTCAATCAATTCGATTCTAACCCGTCGGTGGTAGTGTGCCTTGGAAAAATCTAATCTTATATGGAACAATGAATTCCAAATCAGTAGTGAAAAAAATTCCACACGATGATATGCTGAAAAATATATGGCAAAGACTGAAAGTTGAACATAGTGTCAGCCATTCAATCCTACATATGAGTGCATTTAACACCAGCAGAGAAAGTGTTAAATGGGGGTTTGTAAACGTGGGTGTTAAAATAGCAAATTAAAAACGACGTAACTGCCATTTCTATCGACAGTCAGAAACTGAGTCATTGTAAGATATTCACATAGTCTGCATATTTGTATTTGAACTGTAAACCGATAACGGAACTAATTTTATATTCAGCATAATGAGGCTTCCGATAATCACTGTGTGGTAAATTTGAGCATAAGTTTATTTTTCTGATATTCATGCAAAGATACTTAATAGCTATCTGCGCTATCCGTTCCTAATTTTGAACTTATAGAAGAGGGAAGAGTAGATAACAACACCCAGCCAACACTTAGATTACTCTGTATGTTGTTTTATAGAAAATTTAATATTC
>NW_013665637.1:1352903-1366582 GCF_000517525.1 Limulus polyphemus | reverse complement strand
TGTAAGGACATGGCGCCATCTATGAATGTAGCTAATGTTAACTTACGTCAAAGATAATAAATGGTCGATAACACCAATAATAGAGTGGAGGGGGTTATGAACCTCCATTAGCAACCCCCTCGTTCCAACCTATTATCCCACAAAGTTTGGATGAGTTGACCCAGCGACCTGGGAGTAGTTAGATAACAAACAGACACAGAGTTTTGCGTTATATATATAGTTAACACGAAAAACTTGATACTATTCTATGAAAATCGTTGAGAATAGATTATAAAATAAATAATTGCTATGCTTCGTTTAAATTGCTAATAGAACACGGTGACTGGGAAACTACCCCAATATTTGCCTTAGTCTCTCCTTTCGCCCCCGCATCCAACGGAAAGTGATTACTGTTACAGCTGGTTCACTTTCTAAATACTACAGTACGTTTGTCTACAAGATGTATAGCACAGACTCCCAATTTTGTTGCCTCGTCTATTTCAATCTCCTCACCTGGAAGAAGCTGACGCCACCCCTGCCTAAGTGTAAATGTAGCTTCTATTCCAAAATATTTCTATCAACACATTCGGTTACACGTATCAAGGTGTCGATTAATTTATTTAATTTTTCATTTTATCCATATCCTAACTGAATGTATTTTAAATATAACACACGCAAGATTAGCATTCGTTATACAACAAAACGCTATAACTTAACATTAGTGAGGGTGGAGTAATCAGAATTTTAAAAAAGGATTAAGAGTCCTTGTCTCTTAGCCATTCTTTCACAGTACAAACAAGAAAAACGAAAGAAAGAAACCGAGCAAGAATCGATATTGCGGTTGTCCAGTGTTATCCTAGTTTCTGATAGAGGGTAGTGCAAATGTTTATCTCTGGTTATTGTTTGATCAAGAGACCTAGGAGGATCACCTTCCTCCTGGATTGTTGTTTATGTTCGATGAAACCTGCACAATCCGGTAGCTAGGGAAATCTATTTTTACAACACGCAACCACCACATACGTGCTACGATTGTCAGTAGGTTGTTTGCACACGTGAGTGGCCCTTTTCAACCATGTTTACCGGTGTAAAACTTTTTACAATAAAGTATTTTGCTCTTTATCTTCGCTACGAACACACAATCTTGTTCTCACAAACAGTTCCACAGATACCGATAAAATATACAGTACTAATTTTATTTTTACAGAAATACCCATTTAAAATATAACTAACACTGTATTTAGCTACCGGTTTGCCCGGTAGTAGGTGGTTCTAGGTGTAAGGAGTTTACTAAATTTAGTGGGGAGAAGTACTTAGATCTATGTTGATTGTATATGATAAAATTTTTCAGTGTGCTTAATGTATCATTTTTGTTCAGATTTTTCTTGAAATAATATATTAAGAAGTCTGTCTTAATAATATCAATAATAATAAGATAACATAGGAATGATTGGGTAGTTGTGTAGAAATGTTGTGTTGGTAGTTCTGGGAACCCAGCATTCTTTTGTGATCATGGAGTTTTGTGTAATTTGTAGTTCATTTATGTTCTAGCTACATTTAAGCAGGCAGTGCAGACATACTCTGCCACTGGACGTATATAGGTTTTATATGTTTTTAGTTGTTGTGTCCCTGCTGTTGTCAGTTAGACGTCGTGCGTAACTAGCTTTTTGTCATATTATATTTATGATTTCATATATGTGGTTGGTCCAATTTAGTTTTGAATCATAGATTAGTCTTAGGAATTTGGTTGATGTGGCTACATGGAAAAGGTGTCCGTTGAGGTATAACTTTGGGAGCTACTTGCTCTTTTCAGTTGATTTTGTAAATAATATAACTTTTGTTTTTTGAGCATTTATTTTGATTCTCCAAGTTTTACGGTAGTTTTCTATTTCG
The DNA here is from genome assembly GCF_000517525.1 of Limulus polyphemus. Classification (NCBI taxonomy): domain Eukaryota; kingdom Metazoa; phylum Arthropoda; class Merostomata; order Xiphosura; family Limulidae; genus Limulus; species Limulus polyphemus. The sequence goes on along the minus strand of NW_013665637.1, from coordinate 1,364,713 downwards.
TTTAGTCGCGGCTGTAGATTTGTCGCGACAATGGTTGGAGAGTAGAACTTCCATAAAGCCACATCATCAGCAAACTGTGAGCAGAAGTAGGAATTTGGATCTAACAGAGACATTTCACTCGGATACATTAGGAAAGCCGGCGAATAACGCTTCATAGTAGTTTTATTTGAGACATTTGAAATTTTATCTCGTTGTGTCATACACTGTCGAAGGCTTTCTCGACATCGAGAAAGCAGGCGACAGTATATTCGTTCTAATTAAAACTATTTATTACGGTTTCTGTGAGTCGTACTAAATGATCTGTAGTTTGGATTGAGTTTCAGAATATGTTTTGAACTTCCGAAATATGCCAACAATCTGGAACTGATGATCTGGTGAGGCTGATTGGTCTATAGCTTTCTGGTTTATTCATTCTTTCAGAAACATTAAAACATCTGCTAGCTTCCAAGCATCTGGTATGTAGTCTGATTAGAGGGACAGGTTGAATATTGTCACTAGATGCTTGTATAATCGCAGAGGGCTTTTTTTTCTATTAGTACGTCTTGCATTCTGTCTTGGTCTGGGGCCTTATTTTTAGTTCGTATTGTATTTCTGTTATGGTTATTTGTTTGTTAAGTAGTTGTGCTGAAGTATCATGGCTATTAAAGCTTTAAGGTTGGGCCACTCATGGTGCGACCGAGAAGATAAGTGCATACAAGTCTTAATTTGTGTTAATGTAATTATTAACTTTGTTGTAGAAAGTCGTGTTCATCGATGGCTGGCTCATTTGGTATTTTAAATGTATTTTGGAAATTTTTCTGAATGTTTCTGCTCTTTTTGTGAGTTGTGTTGGAGAAAGTTTTACTGTGTTGTAATGTAGTTGTGTTTTATTTTATTAAGTGTTTTATGTGTGTGTGTGTGTTCAATTTTGAGCAGTATTCATCCCAGTTGTCTACTTTATTTCGTTGTATTTCATTTATCTTGTTTCCAGGTGTAATTTTGTTTTGAGTTGTGGATCTCGCGTTTTCATGCATAATTCACAAATTTTTCTGCGTTTGTTTTATTGATTGTGTTAAGAAGTTGTTCGTGTGGTTTCCATATGTGGTTATTTTGCTGCGCTATTTTGGGAATTCATATGTCTGTTGCACTTATAAGGCACTCTGTAATTATATTGCTGTAACTATCGATTAGTGGTAGCGCTGAAAACTGTAGTTGCCTTTTCAGGTAGTGTTTTGTTTAGTAGTTCCTAGTATTTAAACCAGTTTGATTTTTTTGTTGTTAAATTTACAAGTATTCACTTGTGGGTTATAATTGGGACTGAGATCGAACTCGCACTGTCGTTAAAAAGAGACATAGAAGTTTGCTACTAAGGAAGAGAATATACAGAGATTTAAAAAGGACTAATATGTGTTGGAATGTTATCGTTCAGTAAGATACTGTCGATATCTTCCATTAATTCCAACAGTTTTTACCGTTTGCTGTAGTTTTAGAACATCTGAATATTTCATTTTTGCTGTACTTTATGTTGTATGTTGCGTAGTATCTAGACTGTTAGTCGGAGACGAGTATAGACCAATGAAAGTACAATTATTGTTGTTTTCCATATTGATTTCTAGAGATATACTTTCATTTTCAGAAGTGGGCAGGGGCAAAATAAATCAAAATTTCATTACTCAAGTTAACGAAAATCGACATTTAGAACAGTTATATTAGTAGGCACAGAGATATATAAATTATTTCCTGATTTATCTTTATTTTATTTAACTACATAAAAATTGTAGTTTGGAACACATCATTCTTGAAACTGTTAGAAATTGATTGTATTTAAAAATCATGAAATTACAACTCCTGGCAAACTAGAGTCTACCATGAAAGTATCACTTTTTTCCTCAATCCAACGGTTGTTTTAAGATACGTTCTACGTTGTTTTAGCATGGAATATGATGTGTTAAATTAATTTATATATATATATATATAACTAACGCATATGTGTGTGTGCGTTTCTGTGGACATAATCAAGCAAACTATAATGCTTGGACTCAGATAAAAATTTTCATAATTTCTGTTAGAAAATTATACCCGTCCTACGAACACAAAGACCAGGCCTACAGCGGACGGTTTGAAACTGGTATTGCAACCGAACCTGAAAAAACTTTTAAAATTAGCCTTTTGATGGTAATTATACTTTAAACAATACCTCATTCAATACTGTAGCTATTTTAGCTACACCAGGATGTTTGCATATGGATTATTTTCCGTCATTATTGTACAAATGTACGATAGATAGGCAAACAGATATATATATATATTTCGTCTAATACACTGTGTGTATTATTTGCAGTATCAGGCGATACTTATTAACCGAACGAAAACAATGCCACATAACTTAAGTTATCACAGACTTTCTCTATTATCTCACATTCAAGTGAATTGCCGGCTAAGTCTTGCTGTTTGTGCCTAAAATTTGACAAGTACTTCCCAAACACCACTTCTACGTTAATAACTGGTGGGCTTTAATATGTGATTACGTAGTGGGAAGAAAATAATCATCAGTTAAAAATGTAACTATCACTTCCCTTACTCCTTGAAACATGGAACTTTCTCGAATCCTCAACAACTTTTCACATTTCTACTGAAGCACAAAAAACGTTTCCTAAAATCAAAAAGCAGCCGAATCATATTTTCAAAAACTTGTTAATACATTCCAAATCGTTTCCTTTCTCGCGAAAGTTTAACCATGCAGTTCGTGTTAACTTTAATCCCTTTGGACAATATTTTCAAAATCATGCGGTCACGAGTGTTATTAAACTTTCTATAGAGAAAACAATTAAAATAATTTTAAAAAGTAACCTACATAACAAACTGACTATAAGTACTTAATGTAATTAATTAATATACTAAAAAATTAAAATCCACAATGATGAGAATGCATAAAATCATCAGTTGGGCAGCCTTGCTGTTAACGATATTGTCGGTCATTTGGATAAAGCGAATATTTAAGGAAGGAATAAAATACTACAACTTTAAGAATTTCAGAAATGTGTAAACTTTAGTTTTATTAAGTAGGAATTAAAATGATATGTATTAAGTGTACCAACACAATACCTTTTTTATCCTCCTATGTCACTGTAAAACTGACATACACGTCCTTAAAAATCCATTTGTTTCTGTACGTTTGATATATATATTTTTTCTTTCCAGTTTTCCAGTTATAAAGAGGTATGTTCGCGTATAAAAGAAGCGTAAGTAGTGTATACTTTGTCCATTTAAAGTAAAAGTTAGAGAATAATTAAAAACATGTCATTCGCCACTGCTCCTGCAGATGGCATATACTCTAGTTACACTACAGGTACACCAACGCTCGCGTAAACCTTGTACTAAAACAATACATATATTTCGATTTCACGTTGCAGCTATAAAAGTATACAATGTTTGTTAACCTTCCATATCTTCCTCTTCCCTCGTTATACACTCCAGTTGAACTGTTCAATCTTGTTCAGTGTACCGTGTCCACGAACTATTCGGTAGCTGACTTTGTTAAACAGTGCGTACGAAATACACTTCACTGTTTTGTAGATTCATCAACAATAACAGTTTTGTTGCTTGGTCACGGGAAACACCGGTGCATGTTACCAGGCCAACCTTTACAACATCCACAAAGAAAATATCAACGTTACAGGATAGCACATATTTGAAACAGCGCGCTGAAAGTCTTACGTATAAGTTGTAGGTTTTCTTACTTCACAAGATTATGTAAGTTCACGTTTAGGTGAAGACTGAACTTGGTAATATTTCATAATTCACGATCATGCAAGTTTTTATAGAAAACTTAGTGCAGCGTTCTCTTTGAAACAATTATAACTTGTTTTTCCACAACTAATATAGCAAAATTATATGGACATGCAAGGTATAAAATGGTTCCTTAATATGAAATAAAGAGTTAATAAATCATTAATCATCTTTAAAATTATTCTAAAACAAATTGAAGTTCCCAGTACATGTAAAAACGATTTACTTGTACACATACAAAAACAAAATGGGTTGACTACAGGAAAATGTTTTTATATATAACCTAAAACTTTGAAAAATATACAAATACCAAAATTCTATGATGATTTTTAACATACTTAAAATTTTTGCGTTTTTTGTTTTTGTTTTATATATAAATTATGAATAACAAATGACCACTGTAATTTTGTAATCACATTGGTAAACTCCACAAAGAGTTGCACCAAAATATGTTATTGTTACGTCTCCGTTTGTTAATTGATTTTTCCGTAACTTCGTTCCGACGAAATTTTAACGACACAAGTCTTTACTTAATAAAACTGGTTTATTCTTTCCGAATATAACTCTGCGATACACTTAATCTCAATACTCGCGCTAAAACAACACTGTAACGAACGAACGTTAACTTCAACAATACCCTGTGACTGCAGTTCAATTACTCACTATCTACCCAGACACGTTACATTCCCCTCTTTTATATACCCGCCCACCCTATATCTAGTAAGAACTAGAACATTCGCCAAAGTACAGGATAATTCTAGATAGTAGAGAGCGTGAGAATCACATGATCTCGATGACGCAACATTATATTTCTAATTCTTAACTGTTTGCAAGCAGACATCAGCATGTTAATTACATGCAACAAGCAAGGTAGTTGCTTCATTACTGCCCAGCAAGCAATAGTTTCCTAGTTTCTGCAGTTCTACCCTCTAATCCCTAATCTCTGTATGTATGTGAACATGTTACTATATGGCCCATATTTTGGACAATCTCATTATTCTGATTCCTAACACTGTATCTTAGATTCCTGAACCTTATCAACAATTTCAATCCATGACTAAAGGGTTATATGTTATCTAATTTGGTTAAAAATAAGTACCAGAGGAGGAGCATGTATTGTGATTACAATTATATAGGATTAAAGAAAATTCCTGTACAGTGCAAGTATACACGTTAAAAAAAAACTTAGTGCAGCATTCTCTTGAAAACAATTATAACTTGTTTTTCCACGACTAATACAGTATAGCAAAATTATATGGACATGCAAGGTATAAAATGGTTCCGAAATAAGAAATAAATAAATCATTAATCAACTTTAAAATAATTTTAAAACAAATTGAAGTCCCTAGTACATGTAAAAACGATTTACTTGTACACACACAAAACAAAATTGGTTGACTACAGGGAAATTGTCTTATATATAATCTAAAACTATGAAAAACATACAAATACCAAAATTCTATAATGATTTCGAACATAATTAAAATTTTTGCATCTTTTTGTTTTGTATATACAACTTGGTCAAAGACAAAAGTGCCAGAGGATGAACATGTATGGTGACTACATTTACAGAGGATTAAATAAAATTCATATACAGTGCATGTACATGTGATAAACAAATTTCAATTAACGATTCAGTTCATTACTTTTCATGATTTATTTAACCCCCTATAGCTCAGTAACATATTTTTCCATATTTATCTGTTAATAAGAGGGTGTACACTCAAGGTAATCTATACTTTATGCATAATACAGATCCAATCATGCTGATGGAAGAGTAGTCTAGATCTGAGGAAGAGAACAAGAACTTTTTTAAATACATTTTTAATGGCAATTTATATTTTTGGTTTACTGATACACAGATGTTTAATTAGAAGAAAATTTCATTTTATTAAGTATTTATAACCAACTATATTGCAATTAAGTTTTGCAAGCATATTTAATGTAATTTCAACATGTTACTTGAAACACCAACAGTGTGTACAACACTGTACAACACAATACTTAAATTATTTTTCAATTTTGAAGTAAGTTTACTGGTTACTGGATGACTATAGTCTAATGATGATCACATCATAGGCTGGTACAATACACATTAATGTGTGTAGGAGCGAGAGTTTGTTCAAAGCTTGGAGCATAAACAAACATCTTTTTCTCAGCAATGGCACAAGGTAATAGCTATCTGTTCTATGGAGAGGTGGATAGTATTTATGAATTTTGAAAATAAAAATAATTACCTCTCTTGACTTGTCATCAACACATGTAAAAATAAACCCTAAAGTCATTGGCTTTACTACTAGCAATAGAGCATTCCTTTGATGGCTTGAATGGCTCATCCATTACCATGCAAACATCCTTTTCTTTGATCATGATATTATAATTGAGTAGGTTCCCATCTATAGTAAACAGAGGATCCAAATTACGATAACCCAAATGCATTACTTTACACTTACTATAATTACAGGTTTTTTGCCAAATATGTGCTCAACTTACTGGTCTAATTGATTCAAGTCATTTTAAAGTGTCTCAATGTCCACAATACAACTAGAAATACATAAGAGTTTAAGGTCATCAGCAAACTGTGTTAATTTACTAAATTACACCTCTATTACTATAATCAATGTAAATAAAAGTCCCCAAGCTCTGAAACTTCAGGCAATCCAACAGTAAAATATGTCAAATTAATAACAACCTTTTGCTTTCTTTCATCCAACTAAACTACAGCATAATTAACTAGTCTTTCTCCAACCCTATCAATGTGATCTTCTTAGTTAATCTTCTGTGTGACATCTTGTCAAAGACTTTTTAAAAATAAATACACCAAGTCCACCATCTTGGTAACAAGTAACATCCTCACTATAAACTTAACAGAAAGCAAGATTTCCATTGGTGAATCCAGATATTTTGAAACATAACAAAACACATGGACAAAATCTGATGAAAGATTTAAAATGAAAAGCCTGTTAAAAAATTCTCAGATTTGTGGTTCACTAGTTGTATTTTGAAGATCTTCACTTCTTAAGAAGCAACATTGATAGATGTAGGACTAGCTGCATGAATGAACAAGCAGTTACAAATCTAAATAATCTTGACTAGTTTAAAGGATAAGACATACAATGAAATGCTTAAAGCTGCTTCATTGTCTATCTTATCCTTTAAATGATGATGATGATGATGTCTTCAAAGGCAGGTGGGTGTACAAGGACAGCCCTGAAGGACCAAATGGTTCCTTGTTGTCCATATGTTATATAAAAGAGCACATAGTTTTCCAGTCTTTTGTTATGTACAGAAAAAATCATACCTTCTATTTAACGTTACTAAAATATTTTAGGGAATGGTCAGACTGTTGATGAAAAATTGCCAAAGGTGTATACACAGAACAGTGAAATTATATGTAACAGGTGACTTTCAAAACTTACTGAATCAGAAAATCAAAATAAAACAACACTAATGGATGAGAGGAGAAAAAAAATTATAATTTCATCAAATGGTTGTTGTTACTGAACCATGTTCTGAGAAAGTGAAGTCTTTGGGTTCCCAACTTTTGCAAGTCAAGTGTAACTGATAGAATATACCTGGAAATACCTTAGTAAAACTCCATATCCATATCAAATTGTAAAACCAACCAGTCCAAATGTCTGACCTTTACTCAGCACTGACAACCATTTTAAATAGATTACAATGGGTCACAAGAATCTGAAAAGGAATTATGTAATAACCACAGAAATTTAAGATTTTAAGACTTTGAAGTAGTTACAAGAAATAAAAGTGATTACCAAGTGTTTGGAAGAAGAAAAAAGGAACAACAATAGAAAAACAATACGTCTCTCTCTGCAGAGACATAAAAATAAGTGCTTGTTTTCAAAAACATGGATGTACACATGTATGTCTTCTTGAAAGATCAGTTTCTTAAATAGTAAAACAATAAAACTAAAATGCATATTACTATACAACTGACTTACTTCCACACTATAAATAAGGCTCAATATGACACATGCTACTCTCTCTTTTCCAAGATCTAATGTACAAGTAATAACTATAGATTCATAGACACATTTAACACTGAGTATTTACAAAACAACTTTAACGTTCTTAAATTCTCATACAGTTATTCTTTTGAATACATGATATATATGTGTGTGTTTGATTTGCCCAAGCCATGAGAAGGAATGCCATAAAACATTACAATCAATAAAACTACCAATACAAAATATCAAAGTTTATATGTATAGGTAAGACATTACAAATAATTTTTAGATCAACTCTATTGAAGAGCTGTAATATAATTAAGAGGTACATATAAGAAAAAGCAAAGTGACCCATTGAGTCCACTCCTTGTCTAACAATAAAGTAATATATATATATTAGTATTAAAACTGTGTGTGAACTACCTTAATCCAATATGTACATTAAATTTTTTAAATACTTTTTGCCAAACTATATATATAGTGAAAACTGCAGGTCTCTATGCACAGGAAGTAACACTAACAGTCGTTTTACTTTTTAGTCTTACACTTATGATCTAGAATCAAATTGCTAGTCCTATGGAATTTATAACTTGCATTAAAAAAGAAAGAATAGAGGCAAAACCTTATAACAAATAACAACTATGCACTTTGATGATTTAACCTTAACATTTTAAAGCAGTTTCCCCCAGTAGCTCAGCGGCAATTTGTAAGTCTGAGGGCTCACCACAGTCATACCGCTAAAAACCGGGTTTCGATATTCAGGTTGGGCACAGCACAGATAATATTAAAAGCCCATTGTGTCTTAATAACAGACAAAACAATGGAATAACAGTTACAATTAGACCTACCTGAAACTTCGGAAAACGAAACTGGGTATCTTTTAAATAACTAAAACGCGTCCTTGTTTTATGACTCATGTCAACCACTATCTGTATAGTATCACAGTATGACTATCACTATCCGTATCACAACTACCTAAATGCCGTAGTTGCAACTTACAAACTACACTAGCAGTACGGCTTTCGTGAATACCACGTCGAGTCACACTCGCCAGAAAAATTCAATGCAAGTTTCATGCTATTCATAGATTGCCAACTTGTCCAGTATTTCACAAACAAACATAAACTACGTATAATTTCACCATTAAATAAAACTACATTGTCAAATATAATTTATTATGCCTAAGTGTTAGGTCCAACTTCAAGGTTAGGTCTCTTTCCTTTCAAGGTGAATGATTCATTTAAATCTATGCAAGTTTCTCTTAGTATTATTTTAACCATTATCCTGAGGCGCTACCTTTAAAGAAACATTTAACACTAGATGTCTCTCTCAACGTTGATCGTTTGAAACACTGTGTGAGTTTCTTTCAAATTCGTAATTTATATATAATATATGCTACTCATCATGTTCCAAGGAACATCATGGATAAAAAAAAAGTAAATTTCGTTGAAAATGAAATTGGTTTAAAAATACGGCACAAAGCTCTAGATAAATATTCGTACTAATTATTTACTTTTATACCTGCGTTTTCAACATTAACATGTTTAACATAACATAACATAATGTTTAGGGACAGCAAGAGACCTAATAGCCCGTCTAAGCTGTCCCATCCTCTAAACTAAACTAAAACTATTAAAGAAAAAATCTCAACGTCGCCCCTTATCATTCATAGATTCATCAACCTTTCTCTGAAACTCACTTAAATTTACAGTCTCCATAGAACTTTTCCCATAATTGATCTAAGACTAATAAACCTATAATAATTGGGACAATTCTCATCACCTTCTTTAAAAAGAGGAATAACATTAACCAATTTTCAATCTTCTGGCACCTACCTACTTTCAAGTATAATAGCAAATAGTTCACATATCGAATTGTTAATCTCTTTCAAACCCTTGGGTAAATATTATCTGAATCAGGAGCTTTATTACTTTTTAACCTTCCCAATTTTTCTTAACAACCTCAGACTTAATGTGATAATCTTGTTTCCATCTATCAACTGTTCAAGATGAGAAATATCATCAGATACGAGCCTTTCTTTATCATCCCTCAAAAGTCCTACTCTCATCCGAACATTTTGTTTACCCTTAATGTATTTCAAAACTACTTACTGTTAATTTTTACATTTTCAGCCAACCTTTTCTCATACATTCTTTTCGATGTCCTAATTTCCTGTTTGACCAACTTTCTTCATATACTCTAAATCTCCCGTCAAACCAATCAATTTAAATTTCTTAAATTTGTGATGCTTTTCTTTAATTTTATCCCTTATATCTTTTGTGAGCCAACCTAGTAAAAACTTGCAGCTATCTTTTTCTTTTATAAGGAGTATGTTTATGTCGAAAATTTAAAAAGTTATCTTTAAATTTTTGCACATTTGATCAGTATTTCCAAATAATTCAGCTACCTAATTCACAGCAGGTAGTTCTTGTTGTTTTTTTGTGCTTTTTTGAAATTTGTAACCCAAAATATCCTTATTCTTGATCTCTGTATGCAGCAAAACATCAAACATCCCCAATTTCCACCCTCTCAACCATTTATATTTTAGAAGTAAAAATAAATCTAAAATAGCACTGTTTCTGGTAGGTCACTTTAGTAATTGGGGAAGAGAAACTTTTTGAACAGTTTCCAAAACCTTTCCCCTCATGGTTTGATTCTAACATTTCTTAATCTATATGGCTGAAATTAAATTATGACCTCATTAACAGCTGAAATTTTAATCCCACTTTAAAGTTTCTCATTAATATCATCAGCATCATCTGGTGTTTTGTAAATTCCCACTAAAAGCCTTTTCCCTATATATCTGCTAATAGAAACCCAAATGAAATCAATCTCCTTGCTGTTATCTTTCATATCCACAATTTCAACAGGATGTAACTCACATTTTATATTGTTACGACAGCGGAAGTCACGTGACGCTGGTAGCAGGTAATGAGCATCTAGAAGAATCTGGGAACATCACGAATAATCCAGTATTTGCTAGACGCCCTCTATAATCCTGGATATAAGCAGGCAAATAAAGCGAGATAATTAATTGAATTGCAGACAGGCAGAGATAGAGATGGACAATTGAGTCAAGCGCGATAGTGACCGTAAGTAGAGTGCGTGAATTGTTGTGAATTATAGCGTGTGTTTAAGTTAAAGTGACTGTGGAAAGTAAGTGTATTGCAAAGTTGTATTGAGAAAGAATAAACTAGTTTTATTTAAGAAATGACTTGTATTGCATAAGTTTTTTGGAAATAATTTCTATGGAAATTAACCACCGACCAGAGACGTAACAATATATTAAGCCACTTCTCCCTGTTAGATATACACGAGTGTTTCATTTTACGTTTAATACGAAAGCATTATTTAACTTATATTGTGCAAGCATTAAAGTAAGTTACTTTTAGAAATAATAGTTATGGCAAGTGTTTTACATAACTGTTTAAGAATCATTTGTTGCATAGTTCAATTGTTGTGAATTGACGCCACGCTTCTCGAACCTCCTGAAATTTTCACATTGCTTTAAGTGAGTATTCGTACATCATAAGGTCATGTAGTTTGTAGAAAGTTCTTGGCCTCAATCGGGCAATATATATATATATAAACGACCAAGTTAGTGCAAGTAAGTAAGTTAGTGAAAGTGAAAGTAAAGTTAGACTGTATGTGAGTTTAGTCATAACAGGCGATTTCTAAAGTGAGTTTCACAGCTTGTATTGTAATAACAGAGATAGAGGAGAATAATTTGTCATGTAAATGGTGTTCTAAAGTAATAAAACCCGCCTGTGTAAACTTTGACAAAAACGAGACGGTTATTTAAAACTCTGGATACAATTATGATAACCAACAGTGTAACGAACATTTGTATACACATTTGACTTGTTTTAATATATTGTTAAGTCTCCGTTTGTTAATTATCTTTCCATAACTTCGTTCCGACGAAACTTTAACGACACAAGTCTTTACTTAATAAAACTGGTTTATTCTTTCCGAATACAACTTTACGATACACTCAACTTCAACGAACAAACGCTATAACAACGAACGTGTTCAATAATAATTCTGACTGCAGATCAATTACTCCTGCTGTAC
>NW_013665637.1:1350473-1351948 GCF_000517525.1 Limulus polyphemus | reverse complement strand
CAATTACTCACTGTCTACACACACATTACATTACCTTCCCGCGTCACGTTTCCCCTCTTATATATACCAGACTACCCTATCTAGTAAATACTAGAGCATTCATGAAAGAACAAAATAGTTCTAGAAACTAGAGGGCGCCACAGTAGTCATGTGACTCGCTGACGCAACAATATTATCTTAAAACAAGTGGATTGTATGTTGCTTCTTTATTGTTGAAATTATCGTCAACAAGTCACAGACACCTACTGTAAAGAACAACGCCCCTATAAAACTGACATTGCCAAGTCAGTCAAAATTATACAGTGGTAAACAGCAGTAAAAGTAGACATTAACGACAGTGGAATTAAGCCTATATACATACAACTGTAGTAGTGACGAAAATGATGTAGAGATTACAATCATGCTATATAACCATATCTAATGATTTTGATAAATGGACAGAGAGAGATGAGTGACTTGGGCTTAAAGATGGTGATCTATGAAAGTTTGTTAAACAACAAAAACTAGAGAGAGAAAACTATAGGCAGAGAAGAGAGGGAGAAAGAATGAAAGAAGAAAAAGAGAGAAAGGAGAGATTGGAAATAGAGAGAGAATAAGAGCACAAAATGAGAAAGAAGAAAAGAAGAGAGAGGAGAGACTGGAAACAGAGAGAATAAGAGCACAAATTGAGATTGCCAAGTTCACCCAACAGAAAAAGGAAGGATCAAAGAATGACAATGGGGTGAGGGCCAGCCGACCCAAGCTGCTCAAATTTGATGAAAGAAAGAAGACATGGAGGCTTTCCTGAAGGGATATGAAAGATTCACCCAAAGTCAGAACTGGGACAAAGGCGACTAGGCAGTCTGTCTCAGCCCACTTCTCACTGAAAAAGGCCTACAAATGTATACAGGCATGACATCAGATGATGCCATGGACTTTGACAAGTTAAAAGTGGCCTTGCTGAAAGGCTATGAATTTACTGAGGAAGGTTTTCCTCAGAAGTTCAGAGAAGTCAAAACTGACACTGGAGAAACTATATTTTAGTTAGTGACATCTCTATGGCGATACTTCACAAGGTGGACAGACATGGTCAAGTGTGAAAATAGTTTTGAAGGATTGGCAAATCTAGTAATACGTAAACAGTTCATGATCATGTACCCCACTCACATGTCACTGTTTTTAAATGAGAGAACACCAAAAGATGTGGACAGAACACTATATGGAAGCCCATTGAGGGAGTATAACTGCCTAGTCCAAAAATAGCCAGTTAAAGTTGAAGCCAGTGGTGGCTAACCAGAAACAAGATACCACCATAGGTGACGAGAAGTCAACAAACAGAAGGGAGAAGAGATGCTATGCTTGTTTTAAAATAGGGCACATTGTGAGGGAGTGCAAGTTTGTCACTAACAAGCAGCAGCAGAAATCTCAATATAAAAATGGCTGGAGCTACCTACAAAGTTGGGGCTGGCAAGAAATAAGAAAAGAGTGACTGTCTC
>NW_013665637.1:1347230-1349972 GCF_000517525.1 Limulus polyphemus | reverse complement strand
ATCTGCTAAGCTGTAGTTTGATTTTTCGCCTCTCGTTTCCATTCTTCTTCTGTTTTTCTTTTTTTTATCCCACTCTCTGACACCAATTTGTTAAGTCTCCGTTTGTTAATTAACTTTCCGTAACTTCGTTCCGACGAAAATAGGGCACATTGTGAGGGAGTGCAAGTTTGTCACCAACAAGCAACAGCAGAAATCTCAATATAAAATGGCTGGAGCTACCTACAAAGTTGGGGCTGGCAAGAAATAAGAAAAGAGTGACTGTCTCCATTGCTACTGTTACCAGAAGAAACAGAATAGAAAGAACACGCCAGATTCACCACAATAAATAAGTGATATCTCAAGTATTACCTAGTGCATGACTAATAGTTAGTTCAAGTTAACAAATGGATCAACTGTGTCAGTAGTCATCAGAGCATGTGACAAACAAGAGCTATTGCACCAGTATGCAGATATCTTCACAGATAGACCAGACAAGACAGACCTTGTACAACACAAGATCGAGTCCACAAACAGGGATTCACTCAAAGTGAAGCTCTACCAGATGCTTTATGCAATGAGAGAACAAATCAAGCAAGAAGTCGAGGCAATGCTAGAAGCTGGAATCATCAAACCTTCGAATTCAGCCTACTGTTCTGCAGTAGTAATTGTAAAAAAGAGGGATGGCTCAAACTGCTTCTGCATGGACTTCTGGAAGCTGAACGTCATGACAAAGTTTGACTCCAAACAACCCAGAGGCTATCATGGTAAAACTATATGGGACCAAATTCTTTACCAAGATCGACCTCAGTAAAGCTTATTGGTAGATCCTCATGGAAACATAGTCCAAAGGGAAGATACTCTACCAGTTCAAGAGGATCCTATTTGGGTTAGTCAACTCAGCAGCAACATTCAGCCACATAATGAACAAGGTGTTGCACAAAACCACCAACATCGGACATTATGTAGAAAACACTTTGACCCATACAGCCAGATGGGATGACCAGCTGGAGAAACTTAGCAAGCTATTCAGGTGAGTGAGGGCAGCAGGTCTGACCATTAGACCATCTAAGTATTATCAGCAATTCTGTGGTGGACTTTGTTGGACACAAGGTAGGTGACCAACAGATTGCTATGGAAGAAGAGAAGCTAGCCCATATACAAGATGCACCAGCTTCAATGACAAATAGCAAGTCAGATCCTTCCTGGGATTGGTGAGATAGTACAGGAAGTTCATCCTAAACTACACTGAATTTGCTGCACTACTGACTGACCTGACCAAGAAAGGTCTTCTCAACAAAGTGAAGTGGGAACAACCACAGTAGAAGGCATTCCAGAAGTTAAAGAACATCTTGGGAAGTTCACCAATCCTTAGAATTCCAGACTTCAACAAACCCTTTATTGTTCAGGTCGATGCTTTAGATAGTGGAAATGGAGCGGTACTCCTATAAGAACATGAATTCAGACTGTTTCCAGTAATGTACATTTGTAAAAAGCTGTTAAGTAGTAAAAAGAACTACCCTGTGACTGAATGAGAGTATCTGACCATCATATTTGCCATCCGGAAGTTCCAGAACTACCTCTATGGAAGTTCATCATCCAGACATACCATCAGTTCCTTGCAGACACCCATAAATGCAGAATCGACAGTGCAAAGATCATAAGGTGGGCATTGTATCTCCAGAGTTATCAGTTCTGCATTGAGGCCATCAAGGTGGACTGCAAATGTTGGTGCAGACTGTATCAGTACACTTTGTGCATGAACTGAGAATATTCTTTGTATATAATATAAAAAATATTATCAATATTTTTCTTGAAGAGAGGTCATAGTTATGGCAAGTTTGCTTATATTACTGTTTACAATTCATTTGTTGTGTAGTTCTATTGATGTGAATTGATGTCACGTTACTCGAACCTTCGGAAATTCTCTCATTGTTTTAAATGAGTATTGTTACATCTTAGTGTCTTGCAGTTTGTAGAAAGTTCTAGGCGACCAAGTTAGTGCAAGTAAGTAAGTTAGTGAAAGTGAAAGTAAAAGTGAAGTTAAAATGTGTGTGAGTGTAGCCTTAATGAGCGATTTCTAAAGTGAGTTTCACAGCTTGTATTGCAATAACAGAAGAAATAGAGGAGAAAAGTGTGTCTTGTCAAAGGGTGTTCAAACGTAATTGAACTTACCTGTGCAGACTTTGATGAAATGGAGACAAAAATTTTAAAGCCCTGAATACAAAAGTTGTAACCAATATGTATAGTGGCTATCATTTGTCTTGTCAAAGGGTGTTCCAAAGTAATTGAATCCGCCTGTGTGGACTTTTACGAAAAAAGAGACAAGTATTTAAAGCTCTGGATATAATTGTGATAGCCAATAATGTAACGAAATTTTTGTACATACATTTGACTTGTTTTGAATATATTATTTTAACACAGGTGGATTGTGTGCTATTTGTTTATTGTTTAAATTTCTGGCCTACAAGTCACAAACACCTACTGTAAAGGAGTTCGATCCCATAACACGGACACTGCTCCTCTCTTTAGTACACAATCCCTATTAAATAACCTATAATCCTGTATTTCAAAGAAATATCTCTCGTCAAAATATTCTACATTTAACCATATTTCAGTTATTCCTTTATATCAAAATCCTTTATTCCTACCAGCACGCTAAGGTCATCTATTTTATTTCTGATACGTCTAGCGTTACAATAGTAACAATTAAACATATCCTAAGAACTTCTATATTCATTTTCATATATATATATATATATATAT
>NW_013665637.1:1345188-1347220 GCF_000517525.1 Limulus polyphemus | reverse complement strand
CACGAGCTAGATACCACCACCTGCTTACCCATAAATATCCACCAACAGTAATCGCAATTCACACAACATTCAGCCTTGATAATAGATGCAGAACGCATTCGAAACGCGTCGGCCAATCACCAGCTACAACTTTTACCCGTTGTTCTAACAACGTTAAGACGGCTTATCGACTTCTTGAGAAGAATTCTAAGAAGAAAGTAAACCTACAGACATCGGTCTTGTTTAACAAAATCTGCCTACAAGAAAATCTGTCACCAAAGTACACCAACATCCTAGAATATTGTAAATGTTTAATTTTTATTATCCTTACTCCTTGCTTTTTAAAAGTTTAAACACTGTAATTTCATTCAACTCTGACATACTTATAATGTATTATTATGTATAGTTTGTTTTCGATGTCACTATTCTTTCAATTCTCTTTACTTATTCCTTTGAAATAAGAGAAATGGAAAAGGTTCCTTGTTATAATTCTCTACAATAGCTAAAATATTTTAATTTCAGTCATTTGAATAGTAAAGGTTTCAGTATTGTTATGTTTATCATTTGTTTATATTTTGTTAATTAAGATTTCCTGGTTTTAGATTACATCAAGCACGTTGGCGTTATCGTTATATCATGAGGAGGCTCAAGAGAAGTCAAAGTGATTATCGATTTATTTCCTTGTTAGCATTCTTTTAATACTTGTCATTTACATTTCGCTGAAATAAAAATTTGAATAGCTTAAAGTTGATTGTTTCCATTAACTTGAAATGTCCTCGCGTCAACGTTCTTAGGCTAAACGAAATTCGTTAGTGCGAAAATTACTGTATTTAAATAAGCATGTTTTCTATATTTTATTAACCACACCAATATCGGATTCATTTCCTTATATTTGGTTTAATTGATGTTACTGTAGTGTTTGGCTTTGCTGTTAACACTGATGTATTTGTCATCAAACTTTAAAACTAGATATAAAATAAAAAATAAAGAAAAAGAAATTTAGTGAGTAATTTACCAGCATTATAGTACGATTTTGTTTACACGTGTATTATTCGGTTACACTGAGTACAGCAGAAAAGTCTCCCCAGAATGCGGGTTCAGGACTGTTAAGTGAATAATAAACTGAATACTGACAGTATAGAGGAAAACAAGCAAACACAAATGCTTTATTTACAAACACAATCTTCTGTTACGAATGTTCACTTGAACTTTTTCTTCTGTGTTGTATAGCTACTGGGGCCGAAAAGAGGAAAGTCAAGAGTAACCAGAGGCGAAATCAAGAGCAAGAGATCAGTAGCCAAAAACAAGAAAGATAACTATAGAAAACTGGAAACACTCTACTTGAATACCTGGTCAAACAAAGAAAGTAAGATATCCCACAAGTCCACAGATTATATACTTCAATCAACAGACTACATGAAGATTAAACCAAGCCAGGTCTATAGCTTTCTGTCTTGCCTGTTTGAATAGATTTCCGTTCTGTGTTTTGATTGCATTCGTCTCTATTTAAACTATTACACATGTGACTTTGTTCTGTACAGATTCATGATTCTCATTCTTTTCTTCTGGTTATATGAAAGACATACCAAACTTGCAGTTAATATATTAATCTAAAACAGAGCATTACACCCTTTTGTGTCCTTATACGTATTTCAGGTGTGAGAAGTTAAAATAGTTAAGCATTTACATACAGATTCCTAGTCATCTGTCTCGCTGTCTATCTGCTTCCAGGAAATGTCTCGGGCGCTTCATGTCTTTATGTTTTTATTGTTTGTTTTCTGTTAGGTTCTTTAAAGCTATAATTTTGTAAGCTATGTAACCTTTTCAAAGTTCTAAATAAAGTCTCTGAGTATATAATGGTTAAATGAAACATTATGAAGGCAAATATCTTACGATTTTGAGAAAATCGATTGCTTTTCCTCATTAAGAGCCTAATAGGTCTTCATTTCTACATTTTTACATCATAAAGTATGTAGATGTTGTAACTCTTATTCTTCTTCTTCTTCTGTAGCTTTTCTCGTATCTATACGGGGTCGCTATTTTTGACAGCACG
>NW_013665637.1:1323611-1344188 GCF_000517525.1 Limulus polyphemus | reverse complement strand
TATAGGCAGAGCTTGATGAGCTCATTGTCTCAACATGTAATGAAAGTCTATTATTGATTTAATATAACAATAAATCAGTTCTTGACACAATATTCTTTTTTGACACTTTATAATTTCCCAATAAAGCTTTTGCAATCTAGTCTACACAAAAAGACATATCTATTAAGGACGTATTTACATGAAAAATATTTACAACAAAATCATGAACAATCATATTATTAATCAATAATATTGTTGTGAAATCCAAATTTAGATAACATTTTCCATTTCGACACATGTCAACAATAATATTAAACATAATATATACAATATTGTCCACACACACACGAATACGGTCCTTGTAGTACTTTTTTGTTGTAAGTCCACGTTCGACAGTTTTTCTTGGTGAATTTTCTTATGTTGAGATTATATGGAGGCAGTCCTAATTTCAATCAAAGTAAATACAGACTTAGTGGCTACTATACTATGACCTATACGACAGACGATATCAATTCTTAGCAGCTCAAGATATTATTAAGCTTAAAAGGCTGGCAACAGCCCATGTCGACAGTCAAGACACAAATGAATGAATGAATAATACAAAACTACTTTATTAAAAATGATCCCATTTAAACACAGTACATTTTGGTCTTTTAACACATGTATGATGTTTCATACACTTCCAAATGTCTACATTTCCAACAACTTCTTGGGGAATAGTCATACCTAATAATCGTTCTGCAAATTCTTTCCATCTCATAGGGTTAGAATTATTTCGTTTTCATAGCATGTTGTTGATTAGGTCGATTATGTTACTGTTTGGGACAGATATTCCACTAATCACTAATTCACCTCGACCATTCCATGTTAAATCCCCACTGGAACATATCACGTTTAATATAATTTCAGCTTTCTTTTTATATTTCTGAAGAACACTGTTGATGATTTCTAAATTTTCATGAGTCGGCGATTCCATTTTAATTTTAACAGATTCCAGAGCTTGTGAATGAAAGGGCTAATGACATTATTGGTATTGACTTATCATATTTGTTTTATCGTCTATGGGTAATATATCATTTTGCATGACTGCATTTATATCGCTATCTATAGAGTTTAATACTCTCTGTATGAGTCTTTCATAAACTTTGGGCTGATAAAGAGAATGTACCAGTTCTTTAGGAATGAGAACCATGCATTTTGTCATATTCTTAGATTTTAACAGCTTTACCAATAGCCTGTCCTTCAAAACCACCAAATAATGAAAGTATTGGTATTAGGAGTGATAGTAAAACCTTCTTTTCTGTATCAGCACGTTTCTTTTCTGTTTATCTGGTGTTTTCATAACAGCCAACTTTCTCAATAATGTTTTGTATCATCTAAATTTCTGCTTTTATATGTTCATCATGTGAACATTACCCGTTAAAACATTTGAATTGAATTAATTTTATCTCTAACAACTTTTCCTTTAATCTGTTTATGTTGCCCTAAGTAATGCATGGAGTGGCTCTTGATGTTGTTTAACCTTAAGCGTCATGATGAATAAATGAAAAGAGTTTGTAAATACAACATATAAAAACTCTTATTTATACATCCTATTTAGATATAACACCTACCTTTTTACACTACAGTGATAATAATTGCTAATATGAAACAGACAGGATAGAGTCGATTTTAGAAGTTGATTAAACTTGGAGTATCCAAATAGTTCCAGATTATAACAAGGAATATTCAGCAAACATATCAGTATCTCGGCTTTCTCTCTTCCCTTTGTAAAATCGTTGATAAAGTTCTTTCTCAACAAATTAGCCTCACTCCACAGATAGAGATAACCAGTGTTACCAGTTTTCCATGGAATGTGATGAATGTATCGTGTCATCCATTCACACTGACAGTGATCAGTATCTGAAAAATATTCAATTGAAACACGTACATATATACACAGTGAATAAACATTTGAATGCCAGTTCTTTAATTGCATATGGTCCATCCTTCATTGATAATCTTTCTAGTTTTACAACTGACATAGTCATGATAATATGCCAATATATATATATTCAGTGAAACATCAGTTTTAACTTACTTTGGTACATACACTATAACTTTATCTTCAGAAAAAGTCCCATCCTTTTCAGGGATTGAAGTTTCAGATCGACAAGTAAATAACTATATGGTTGTCTCGTTGCATCTTGATAAGCTTCTTGAAAATATTTTACACATGCTGGAAACATTTGTCTTGCTAAAGCATTCAAGTGAGATTTATTTAGAATTTACTCTAATATTATACAGTTCTTTGCCCTGATGAAATATATCTTGTACAATATAAAACACCGATGTTAAGTAATATGATATATTTTGTCAAGAACAATAAAAAACATAGTTATATGGATAGCATAAAGACAAACCAGTGAAAGTGCATGATATTTAAATAAGTGCCCTTTTCAGGACAATAATTTAAATAAGGTATGATTAAATATAAAAACTAAAACTATAGTTAAATATATTAAAGTCCCACAGTGGTACAGCAGTATGTCTGTGGAGTTATACCACTAGAAACCAGGTTTCGATACCCATGGTGGGCAGAGCACAGATAACCCTTTGTGTAGCTTTGTGCTTAATAACAAACAAACATCAATACATTGAATTGTAACAACATAATCGACTGTCTCATTCAATATTTATATAAACATTAAGCATGATAAAAACGTTCAGCAGTACATCAAATGTGATACTAACACTATCCAGTTCTAGAAACAACAAAAAGTATGATTAAATATATAACTAATGAATTAGTGAAGTGCTTTATACATAAAGTGACTATATTACTTTTAAAACATAATTAAATCTAGCCATTGATGACATGTTGAGAGATATAACTTTTTATGTATATCAGGTTTAAAAATCTTTGTTGTGAAAATAATAAAGTGTTAAAAAGCAATATTGTGTCAAGAACTGATTTATTGTTATATTAAACCAATCATAGATGTTCATCACATGTTGAGACAGCTTATAGAAACGCTATATGTAACATAAATTAATCACGTTGTTGAGAGCAAATCTTTGAGCTTCTAGCTATTGAAAGTAGTATAGTTTCACAAGTACAAGAAAATAAAACAAATGAAAGCTAAAAAATATTACACTGACGTGCGCAAAAACGTCGTATAAGAATAGTTATATTGTGATAAATACTACTGTGTCTGATGATAAGTAGTATTGGGGGAAAGGCTTCGTTATCATTGTACATCATCATAGCTTGATTTTTATCTAATTCAAAAATCTTTAACAATTTGAGTCTAATTACCACTACTGAAGGCATTAATTAAAATTAATTGTCTATAGAGCTCGTTAACGTTGTAGAACATTTTTAAATTCAAGCTATGAATATGTTCACAAAGAGCATGTGTATCGATTTTCACGTTTTTATCATTATTAAAAAATGTTATAGTGCTAAAACAATTTATGTTACGCATTTCTTTATTCCTGTCGCATTAATTATGCATATGTTATATATGACTGTAAGTGTATTTTCAGAGATTGCGACATCATACCTTTGTTTTGTGCTCAACTTGAAGGTTATAAGAAGTGTTTAACAGTGTTTCCTCAGAATGTAAATTTGCTCAGTTGTAAGGGTCAGTTACATCATAACATCATAACGTCTCGTAGTTTGTATTTCAAATGCTCAAGAGATGGCGCCGTATCATGAAATGGCACATGCGACCTATGAGATATTCTAGTGGAACTATTGGCAGAGTAGACATAGCAAGTATTAGAACTTTAAATGAGTACAAATACCTGTTTAATGAAATGGGGGAGATGACGTACCCCCTCTTCATTTAGCAGGCAGTTGCAGTCCATTAAAGTCCATTAACGTGTTTTATGAAATTGGATGTGTGACGCCGGAACTGGCAAAGTATGACTCTTTTTCTGTTTAGAGCAGCATATGTGGTAAACAGCTTCAAACTGATACCGGAAACAGTTGTTACATTAATAGGACTCATGCTTCATCGGCATAGGAGTTACACATCATACATTTGAAGTCTCCTGTCACTGACTGATATGAATACGTTTTTTCAACTAAACTTTTCGGTGTGCCAGGCCAATGAACTTTGGCGCTGAGCGAAAGGTTTTGTAGACAGCAGATTAAAAAAGGAGTTGAAAATGTTAGAACACATTCATTAAAAAGAAACTCATAATGAGTCATTTAAGTCTGATTTGTTCAAGAGTATTTTCAGTTACATTTTCATGCTTAATTGCACTTATTTACTTGAGAAAAAAACTGGTTACATCTTAATAGAAATAAAAACTGGGTCAAAACTCGATCATGTTTGAAACAATACTCATTTTTCGAGAACACTTACTTTGCTAATATTAATCACTTTCATATCATTGACTTGATTATACACGTGTGTTTAAATAAGTCTTGTTAAAAGTGTGTACAGCAATCTTTTTACTCATCTAAGTCAGTTGTAAACAGATAAGGTATCTCTACTCTATTTTTTTTTTCTGAATGAGGGTGGTTCAGATCATATGCCCTAAGTACGAACATACGTACATACACTCACACATATGCTTCATTCAAAGAGCCATGAGGTTGAGATCTTGCGTACTTCTATTTTTAATGTACTTCTTCGTCAGTTTACATATTTCATCGGGACACAAGTTTTGGTTTCCAAAGGAGCTAGTGTATAAAGCGCAATAAATAAATTTGTTTTAAATTCCCAATGAATCGTCTACTGCTCAAGTACCTACAAATACATCATATTTCAAAGCTAAATAAAAATCTGTAGTAATATACTCTCAAGCCTTCAGACTCCGAAACGTTCTAGCACATGCTTTCAAGTAAAAAATAATATATGTGTACTTTAAGGCAATCTCATTAATGCAAGAACAGCAACTTTTGCATTTTAATGATACATATCTGTTGAATGAAAGTTTTGAAAGCTAGATCTCGGAGTAGTAGACTGTACCTTTTCTTCACAAGCTATTTCACGTTACGGAGGAAAGTCCGACTTAGTAATAAGTGCTAAATTCTAAACTGGAACTGTTAAAACTATTTACTGTGAAAGCTGATTTAAGGCACCTTTCAAGGTGTTTAATGATCTGTGCGAGCGTATCTGTGTGAAATGAACTGATCAGGTAATTCGTGAGAAATTATCTGTTCTATTTTCGGTTTGACTCTGCTAAAGAAACTCCGCAGTTTAAGCTAAAAACTTATTATAAAAATGACAGCTAATCCCGTTGTTTGGTTCAAATAGCCGGACAAACCCCTTGTAGCGGCATGTGATACTGACTAGTTGTCTTCCCTCTGGTTAACACCTCAAAATTCGGGAGGATAAAGTTCTGGTCTGGTTGAAATTTTCAATTCCAATTTCATTCTTCTTCATGATACTTTGTTTACCCATCATTAGTAGATAGTACATATTGATGATTAATTATAAACTTCCTAACCATTAAAATTATACTAACGGATTGCTCACCATGGTTTAGAAGTTTGAGAGTCTCAGTCATGGTGATACACAGTCTTGAGCAGTATGATCACAACTACAAACATCCTCGTTAAATATAGTATCAACAGGGCGATAGTTATTACGATTATGGTAACCATAATCAACAGCTTTGAGGACATGAACACGCGGTGAATAGCATCAAAGTAAAATACGTTTTTCTATAGTTTAGGAAATGACTATCACCTTGTAAGATTATTTTAACGATAGGAGTTGTTCATGAAGTGTGAACATGAGATGTACGAGTAACTATAGAAAACTCACGCTGAATAGATTAATATACACATCCATCAGTAGCTCACGTAAATTGCATTCGTGAATACCTTAAGACATAACATAAGTGACCTTTGGAAGGTTCAAACTTTCCACAATCTATCAAAGATGGATGAAAGAGCGATTACACTCACATACATATTTGAAATGTGACCCGAGGAGTAATGAATGTAGAGTTGCTTTTATCAAAATTGAATATAAATCAAATAGTCAATGTTATCTTTAAACAACACTAACTCTAAATCATCGAGTTCTTTGTTTTAGATGTCAAGATGTTCACTAATAAGACCTTATATTATGTTCAGTAACATATACACAACATTAGTTAAGTTATCAATTAAGAGAATTTCTTTCAGTCATAATCTGTATTAACAATTCTTCTGAGATATCTTTAAGTAATTCCACTTTAAGCATTTTTAAATCTACTATTTCTTTAGTACAGTTAATGTTCTTCACTTTTCTCTCTTTATACACTATTGAACCTCAAGTGAAACACTGTTAGACTAGATCAGAAATAGCATACCTAAAAAGAGATTGTGCAACAGTTTTTCTGTATATTCTGAATTACTGTCATCTTCCATCTTCTGGAGTCAGAACAATTCCCAAGAGCAACTTAAGATTTAGAGTCGGAATTATATACAATATTTTTAGTTTTTTTTCATTTGTTCAAGAAGTTCAACAGATATATTTTTAAAAGTGTTTTTTTTTAACTCGATTGGTACAAGTGGGATCTTCCATCAACAAGTGGACTATTCCATCAAACTGTAACCAAAATCCACTTTATTATTGGTCCTTACAGA
Organism: Limulus polyphemus; assembly: GCF_000517525.1. NCBI lineage: Eukaryota > Metazoa > Arthropoda > Merostomata > Xiphosura > Limulidae > Limulus > Limulus polyphemus. Next base: position 1,337,635 of record NW_013665637.1, on the reverse strand, counting down.
ACTTTTTTCAGTTCTTTATCTAATATATTTGGCGAAATCATCTAAGACAATTAACTTAGGATGTATAGAGACAAACCGTGTAACTCAAATCTCTTCACTAATATTAATTCACTTATTGGTTCACATCGCCATTCGTTAACTGTTTTTGGTGACATTGATTCATTTCGTCACGTGCTTTATCTAAACAATTGCGGTTTTATCTTAATGTACCATGTCTGTCCAGTGCTAGAATTCATAGTTGTGATTTTGTGCACCTCTCAGGTCAAGACTTGGAATGTGTCTCGAGTTAACTCATGCAATTGGCCTTAAGCCTGTATCTTTTTTTATTTGGTATTGTCGTTCACTAGTTAGGTCCACAGTTTTTTATAACATTTTCGATCTGCTGATTTCTCTGTACTATATGCAATATACGTTATAATAAAAAAATATACTTCTTGAAAACATTTAAATATGTTTATACTTAGTATTTGTATTTCACAAATACTTCAATCTTCCCTTCTTAAGAAATCTTTATCTCTTGTAAAAATTTCATCACACAATCTCCTTGTTCTACTTTTGTCAAAGTGTTTGATAATGCTTTAGTCTGAATTACTCTAAAACTATTTATTCCGTTAGGATATCTTTTACATAAGATTAATAGTCAAGGCATATCAATATACTGTTACTTCTTTATATAACTTCTTCAGATAATCTCATATCAAAATACTAGTATCGGAATTAATCAAATTTCTTACATAAAAACATATATTATGTATATGTTCCTTACTTTTTATATAAAACACATGAAAAGTCAAAACCAAACACCAAAGAACAACAACAATATATACATGTATTGATACAACCCAAATAATCCATGATTATATATTAAAATAATACCAAAAAATTCTACAATCAATGAATGAACAATGTGACGGATTTTCTATCCTATATCCCCCCCCCCCCAATGGCACAGCGGCATGTCTGCGGACTTACAACGCTAGAAATTGGGTTTCGATACCCGTTGTGGGCAGAGCACAGATAGCCCATTGTGTAGCTTTGTGCTTAATTCCAAACGAAGAAATCTATCCTATATCTATTTCAATATCGATGTTTGTTTAATATAAATCTATACCTAGAAATGTACATAACTTATTCTGTAAAATCTGTATTGCGAAATTCCCGCCTATTCTCTAAAATTGTAGAAAATTCTCGAGTGTAAGAATCAACAATACATCTGTGTAAGTAAACTCTGGTGTATCGTTTATATTGTGGCGTGAGCTGAAATTTAGAAAAACTATTTTCACGTCTATAAATATAACCAACGCGATGCGCCAAAAGACAGTATGTATTATTACTTTGCTATAATTGGGGTGCTGTAAACTTCGGAAGATATAACTGTATTTGTTATAACGCTTATTAATCGGGAACTTCAGATATTTGACCAGGAACGTTTATAGATTTCGAATATTACAGACCATTTAACTTCAGCGGATTCACACCGGACATTAGTATTTTTACAAAAACATTATATAATTTCATCAGTGAATATTTCAGTGTACGAACCGACGAAGACCGAAGAACACAGAGCTAGCTAGCTCCCTCCCTCCACATCAACTCAAAATTAATTCGTTCATCGTGAACCCTCGATAAGATATCAAGGAAGTTCCAGACCAGATAGAGGACTAAATATTGTTTGTAAGTTTGTAAAACTTTTGTACATAGGTCATTATTTGTAATAACCGTTATTGTAAATTGTGTTATTGTTTATATATTAAAATATATCATTTAACTCAGTTTCAGACTGTTCGAAATTATAATACGTTACGTAATAAATTGGAGACTCGTCCGGGATAAATTGTAATACAATAACCTTGAGTCAAATACAATTCGAAGTGATATATACCTAATATATACATATATCACATCTTGATTATATGCAGGTTAAACAATTATTATTTATGTCCTTATTACTAACAAATAATATTACATCAAACAAAAATTCACACTGGGAACAGTGGTATGTCTGCGGACTTATACCACTAGAAGCCGGGTTTTGATACCCGTGGTGGGCAGAGCACAGATAGCCTTTTGTGTAGGTTTGTACAAACAAACAAACACACGGTTTGGAGCCTGTAATAGTTAGGACAACCATGTGCTTGTACGTTTACACAGGGTATCCCTATAATAGAAGACAGGAGTTTTGCCTTCTCGACACCTTTTGGTGTATATTTTGGTATATTCCTGCCTCAATGTTTTACACAATTTTACTAAATCGTGAAAATGGCTATCTCTTTCTTCTCAGTGTAGTCCATGTAGATAGGTGGAAACCTGCTGGATGTGGTGAAGATCTTTGTCACCCATTAGGTCTCTCCGGAAGAGTGGTCAGAAACAATAGGTATCGTACCACCCCAAAGCGTATCCTTTCTCTTCCTTTACGATGTATAGACTCACTACGCTGAATCCATTTAAATCTACAATAGTGCTTACTTCCCTGAGTAGTCTGAAAGGTTTAACACACAACACACTCAGTTATGTTGATACACTATTAACACTACAGTATTTTAATAACACTTCCGTTTCGCGTTGTTTCATTCTCGCTTCATATTGAACCTCGTCGGATCTGTATTACGTAGGCCGGTTTCACAGGGTTGACGTTTCACTTGAGATATTGATTTCAGGTATTTCACGGTCTCTTCTTCACGAATTAACGGATAGTCTCGTTCTCGGTTTCTTAAGTATTTTTCGATGCACCCATTCCGTGTTCTCGACGAACAATCAAGCTAATTCTATTAATTTGATTACCAATATTTTATAATTATAATCTACTAACCTTTTCAATTTGCTTTTTATCCAATTTTATCATCGATTTCTGTAATTATTTGGGCCTACTTAATTTTACGATTCGAAATCAGTTAATTCTAATACCTCAGTAGTTTCAGAATATCACAAATTTTTATTATTTTTTCCAGCTCTCTTTCTATTCTTGGAATTTAATACTCCATCCAATTTTATTATCTTGATCCAAGCCAATTTATTTTGTACCTTGTAAAACAGTGTGCTTATCAGGAATACTAATAGGCATAGTGTTACCAACACCAAATTTGATAACTTTTATTTATCTAACGTCTTTTTCCTTGGATGTAGATTGCAAGTGTTCTATAAGCTGTTGGAATTTCCTTAATTGATAATCCTGATTCTTTAGGGAATTTTTAAGATTAATTGTGCAGCAGCGTACTTCTAAAACTGGAGGGTAAAGTTATTCCTTGCCCATGTGCTAAACAATTCCTAGCTAGTGTTAACTATCCACTATCCCTTAATTTAATTACTTCCATCTGATAATCGAATTGATGCACATTAGATTTTGGGCATACTACCGATAAAATTAGTTCATTTCTGACCTTAAATAGCCATATTTCTGTCGTTTTAGTTTTAAAGAAGTAAGTGGTCTAGGAATATTTATTCTTTTCTCATATAGCTCGGTTATTTTATTTTTGATACCTGCAAACATGACATAGTTACAAGTTACTATGAGTACCGAATGTATTCCAGAATAGAATAGATCTCTCTATACATTTTAGTATATCTTCCTCTGTTAGTTCTAGATATGTGTGTTGGTCATTACAAACAGCTATAAATGGTTTTTCACTTTTTATAGGTAATGCTAGTGAAATATTTAAAGCTAATGGTAAGGGTATTACTCGATATAGTTTAAACATTCTGTCTGTTGCCTTTAGCGGATTTCTATAAACGTTTGCAATGTATCTCTTACTGCATCTGTTTTTACATCAATCAACGTATAATACATGTAGATCTGATCATTATGTGTAGGAATTACAAACAGCAAGTGTGGGGGCAATTTTCTTTCAATCTCATTTAATACTCTTTCTAGTCTACTAGGGGGTAGAAAGTAAGAGCTTAACCTTCCATCTGCAGCTACAGACAATGCCTGTACTAATTTAGTTGCCCCCAGTAGCACAGCAGTAAGTCTGCGGACTTATACCGCTAGAAACTGGGTTTCGATACCCGTGTTGGGCAGAGCACTGATAGCTCTTTGTGTAGCTTTGTACTTAACTACAAACATAACAACAACTAATTTAGTTAACTCTGTTCTACAACTTCCCACAGTAACAACTAGTTATTTTAGATTGTTTTGAATTATTGTATTAAATAAGAGCATTTCAGCTCCTACTTTATGAATTTAAGTTTGTTCTAACCTAGCGTGTATTAATGCGTTAGTGATCTAGATATCTTTCTTATCCCCTGATTATGGAATTCGCATGTTTGAACCAAAAAAAATATATAATAGTCGCTTGTTCACCTATAAGTGGATCATTTCCTTGGACATTTGTCTTTGCTGGTAAATCTTTTTATTTAATTATGTTAAATCATCCGTGGTTACATTTTCAAATAAGAATTTTAGGATACTTCTGCCTGCATTATCCTGCATTTGTCGGTTTTGGTCCGATATCGATACGCTCTTTAATATATTTTAGTTAGAGTAATAGATCACCTCTCTCATCGTGATATTGATTAACTAGTGTATTGTAATTTCCAATTAGTTCTTTCTGTAATATTCTTTCCAATTTTAAAATAGCTGTTCCCTGATATGTTATATGATATGATGTCGTATTTCCTGAACTTCCTGGATAAAAGCAAACGCGAGTATCAACATCAAATGATTTCTTGAATGTTACTGATTCTTCTTGTAAATGGATTAACAACCGAACATACTGTGGAAACGGTATGACCTCGACAATTATCCATTTATCTCTGGACAAAATGAAATTATCTTCTTTTACGAATACAATACCTACCTTGTTTTACACTGGAGTAATACTTACATTTTGTCCTGTCACAAGTCCTAACGTCAGTACCACAGGGATCCTGGTATACGTATGAATATGTCTATTACTAGTGCACATAACAACATCATATTGCATTATTAAGCACAAATTATATACAACAGTATATACAGTCTTACATAACTTATCCTAGTCATATCTCTTCATATAATCTATTATATTGTTGAATGTTTCCAATACACTAGCTTTCATTTTATCTGAGTCATTCTTAATTATGTTCACATCACTTTTAGATGTATGTGTAATAACTCGGGGGACAAATCTTACTCGCTTTGTCCTGGGGTGTAAAGGTTAATTCTGGTTGATCTGCTATTGGGCTTCGTGACCATAGGTTGTAACCATGAATCACTGTATTGGCTTGCATTGTTACTGGTATGTTGGATACATTTTCTTGTATTGGTGTTCTACTCTCGTCAGCTTGGTCTTCAGCAGGTACGACTTCATTACCTACTACAACATCCTCTTCTTCAAGTATAGTTTCTTTTAGCATAGGTTCTTCCACCTCCATGACTTAGTCATGATCACGGGTTATTTCAGTCTCACTAGTGTTTTCAATTTCTTTTGTAAGTCCTTACCTTGTTTCTTTAGTTCAGTTTTCTTTGTTAATTGCTCAAACTGATATGGTTGAGAAGTCCTTATTGACTCTAACCAGTTAACATCTACTAGTTGTTTACGTTTACGCACGTCAAAAAAACTTTTAGCCGTTCATGGTACATTCTACTGAAATCGAACTTTATTGGCCTAAACTGTAGACGTACTACTAATAATAGTGTTTTCTCAAACGGGAACGGATAGGCTTTTCTTTTTTCTAGTTAAGCGTAATGTTACACAATTGGTTATCTGTGCTGTGCCCACCTCGAATATCTAAACTCTGTTTTGCGTGATAAGTTATCAGCATTAGCGCTGTATCACTGGGTGGGAGGGGACATTTTGGATAGGGACTACACGAAAATTTTAAAACTGCAATATGGAAAAGCAAACCTATGGCATTGTAAATAATTCCGGGTTCAAAACGAAGTGTGAGAAAAGTTATAGTAGGAGATTGTTTTTGTTACTCATTTTTTCGAGTGTTAACAATTTCGAGGTTTTATGGGGTTGGTCAATGACTTCACCATTTTCAAAAACTGCATTATCGAAATTAAATTAGGCTTAGGTAAGACCACAATCATTATTTAAAAAGACGCAACCTGTTTTTCAATGATTTGCCTTTTTTTTGCGTGCACTGTAAAAAGTGCTTTCTTTCTTGTGACATTTAACAAATCACGTACTTTAATTTCCTTAAATCATCTGCTAATCTTATCAATAAAAGAACCTAGTGAAAAGTCACTATTTCATAAAATCACAAACTCACACATAGTTTCATTATCTCTACTGACATTTACTAAAGTCTTAGAATATGAATTTCTGCTTGGATTAAATTAAGCAATTGTAATCAAGGTTCGAAATATATTTTCAAATATAAATTAATTGTAATTGCTTTGTTTATTTGTTTTAACTTTCGCGCAAAGCTACACGAGGGCTATCTGCGCTGGCCGTCCTTAATTTAGCAGTGTAAGACAAGAGGGAAAGCAGCTAGTCATCACCACCCACCGCCAACTCTTGGGCTACTCTTTTACCAACGAATAGTGGGATTGACCGTCACTTTATAACGCCCCCACGGCTGAAAGGACGAGCATGTCTGGTTTGACGGGGATTTGAACCCGCGACCCGCAGATTGCGATTCGAGTGCCCTAACCACCTGGCCATGCCGGGCCGATTGTAATTGCAAATTTAAATTATCAAACCAAGTAAAAATGTGCTGAAAAGTCGTTTATGTAATAAAACATTTAGCATTTTCAGGGTATTGACTCAAATTGTGAAATGGAACTGAACAGAAAGTATGAAGAGATTGTATAGATATCAAAACGCTTATTACAAAAAAATTAAACATATTATATAGAATTTTTGTAAATATTTAGAAATGTAAGTAGCTATCAATGCAAACTTACTAGTGTCCATGAATATCAAATGTTTAGTTGTTTGTGGAAAAATTTAACCTTCAACACAATGAAGCTTGGAAATGATACACACAAGTAAATAACAATCGCATTGAATTACTGTCCCATAACAAATTTTCCTAGTCATAGACGCTATATTATTTGATTTTTATGAGTTCTATTTTCAAACATATTTATTTAAGTACAAGGACAATGAGATGTAAGAAGTCAACAGGGGGTATTCAAGTGTTAACGATCGAGTCTCACATATTTCATTTTTTCCCAAATGTTTGAAAATAACATGTGTATTATCTACAATATTTATGAGATGGTATAAGTTTGTTTGTTTATTCCTTATTCACGGCCATATTTGTGAATAGATACAATCGTAATTTTGCATGGTCACCACCACTTGGCCAACTGATGGTCATGAACTACTTAGTTTTCCTGCTGGTCACCCACACGCCTACCTAAGTCTAAACAAAAATACTTTGTAATCAGTCAAAAATTATCACAGAAGTAGTAGGGACAATAAAGTTTACCACAACTATGCTATTCAAACAAGCCTTCTTCGGGATCTCATCAGTTGACTTTACCTTTGACAAGTGGAATTCTATTTCACTGTGTGATCTGTATAAGCTTTATCTAACTTTCTATCAAAGAGCAAATTGACCTAGGTTGCTCCTCTTTTCTCCAAATATTAAAATTTCACGAGCCATTTCAAACCTTTCACAAGAGAGTTCTGTTATGTTCCTCACAGAGCCTTTGCTCTTAAAATCTCACGAGCCATTTCAAACCTTTCACAAGAAAGTTCTGTTATGTTCCTCACAGAGCCTTTGCTTGGCAGCTTGCTTCGCCACGGAGACAATAACTACGTATTCGCCAAACAAATGCACAGTGTGCAAAAGATAAAGAGAGCTGTTTAATACTTTATGGTCCAAGGAGCTCGCATAAGGCAGGCAAGAGCTGGGAATGGTGGATATAAGATTCATGATACAAAGACATAACATACAGAACAATATCAAATCTTGGTCGCTTTTATTGAATTTGGGCTTTTGTATTATATTCATTTTTGTCTTTCTAAAAAAGTAATACCATTTTCAAAATTTCAAATTAGTCATTCTATTAGTAAAACGGTCTAGCATAGGCAGTTCCTTCTCTTCTGTAAGAAAGATGCAAGAAGTGAGATGAACAGAGACAAGGCCGTCCAGCAGCTAATCAAGATAAAGAATTAAAAGAGGAAAAGTATGCTCGACTTGAAGAGGAAAGAGAGTGCCAAGCAGCCCACCTTAAAAGGGAGACAACTGAAAATTATGAATCTCAGTTGAATAACTTGCGTCAAAGATATGAATTATGTTCATCACATTATAATCCTCTCCAAAAGAAAGATTGACTATTTATTCGACAGATGCAAAGGTCCTTGAGGTTATCTGCTACAGCTCAAACACCAAGAATAGGTAGATCCCACCACTGGTATTCCACATCCATCAAAATCAGTTTTAGCAATGGAATTTTATGCATACAGAATAATGATGAAAGAATGAAACTCTGATCACCTTTTGAGATGCAAAGAACTTTTTCATCAGTTCTTAGTTGATATGTATGCCAAGATAGAGACAGAGCGGCTTCTCTTCATAAGGCTTAACCACAAGAAGCTTCGTATTGAGAACTACATTCATCTGCAAGATGCTGTGAACAATGAGAGATGTTTCTAACATAGATAAAATTGCCATACTTCCTTCTAGCTTCACATGAGGCTCAAGATACATGCATGAATGAACCTAAGATGGTATGACCTATGTAAAAAACTATGGAAGGCCTGATCTCTTCATTAGATTTACATATAATCCAACATAGTCAGAAGTTTCAGATGCAATAATGGATGGAAAACTTCCTAAGATCGAAATGATATATTGGCAAGGGCATTTCGGCAGAAAGTTAACAAGTTCATGGACATGGTTAACAAAGACAGAGTTTTTGGGTCAACTTAATGCTTTATGTAAACTATTGAATGGCAAAAGCGTGGTCTGCTTCATCATCATTGTCATCCCACTCTTAAAAATTGATTCGTTTGTTAGTGCAGAGCTTCCCAACACAAGGGAAGATCTAGAACTGTTTGAAATTGTGAAGAATCAAATGGTGCATGGTCCTTGTGGAAGACTAAATCCAAACTCCCCATGTATGCAAGATGAAGGTTCAGCAAAAATTATCAAAATTAATTTTTTACAAAAGACACAGACTGATCAAGATGGCTACCCCCTCTACAGACACCGTCGTCCTTGTGAAAACTGAAAATGAAAAACAAGTGGATGACAACAAGTGGATTGTCTTATATTGCCCACTTCTCTCAAACACCTTTAATGTGTATATCATCGTTGCGTATTGCAACTCCGTAAAGTCCATCAAATACATTTGTAAATATGTAAACAAGGACATGGCAGAATATAGCCTAGAAATGGATGTCAGACTTAGTGTCAGCCACTATCTCATGGGAAGATACATCAGTTCAAATGAAGCAACTTGGCGAATCTTCAACTTTCCAATTCATGAGCAATATCCTACTGTAGTCTATATAATGGTTTATCGTGAAAATGGGCAACGAGGAGATCTTAAATCAATGCTTAGAAGCCCCTCAACAAACCACACTTACTGGAGTTTTTCGATCTGTAGAGAGGGAAACTTTGTAATACTCTGTTTCACCCCCAAAATCCACAATATTAGATTTGGAATGCCAAAATTACAAAGAAACTAAGTCTCCACCAGCAAGGAGGAAACGTTGACAGCCGCCCTAGCATTAAATCAAGAGATGCCCTCAGCCGAGTTTATACAATTCATTCTAATTAACAGGTATGCTGTTTCCACAGATGTTGTTGTATAATGTGCGTGGACCTACCTCCTTTCAAGATTTGAGAACTGTTAATGGACGCATCTGTGTAACTTATAGGGAATTATACAAATCGATTGCGTGGTCTTCTAGATGATGATCTTCACTAGAATGAAGCACTGAGTGAAGCAGCAACAATACAAACACCTGTCTGGTTAAGAAATTTCTTTGACACCATGTTACAATGGCCTTTCTGACATTTTGCAATTGGGGAATGAGTATAACGAAAATCTATCTGAATATATTTGGTACCAAGTGCAAAGGCAAATTCCTGGTATAAAAGTCACATATGACAATGCAATATTTAATTGGGCTCTGAGTGTTATCTATGGGTGGCAACAATATTTAGAAAATAGGTTTGACTACTCCTGTTAGAGAGCATAGTACAACCTACCTCATGAAACCTTCAGGGAGACTAGGTACAATTCTGATGATTTGGTAAAGTACGTTCAGAAAAATGAGTCACTGCTAATTCCTGATCAAAGTCAGCTTACTGGAAAATTCTAAACAATGTGCAAAACAACTATGGTCAGATCATTCTTTATGCACTAGGAGGAATAGAGAAACATTTTTCCTCAATCTTCTTTTTGCTAAGGTTAGACAAAGCAAATGGATATCTTTTGCTGCTGCTTCTTCAGGAATAGTAGCAACATTGCTTACTGGTGGACGGACAGCACATACAACCTTCAAGGTGCCACTAAATTTGGCTAAAACAGAAATGCCAGTTTGCATCACAGGCAAAGGTACTGCTGCAGCGAAAATTATTCAGAATTGCCACTTGATTGTCTTGAATGAGTGAACAATGTCACACAAACTGGTCTTTGAAGTGCTTGATCGCACTTTGTAAGACATTCGTGGAAACTAATCCGTCATTGATGGTACTACTGTTGTCATGGCTGGATACTTCCGTCAAATCTTGCCGACCATTCTAAGAGGTACACGAGTAGATGAAATTTTGCATGCTTCAAAGCTTCTTACATCTGGCACCACATTATTAAACTAAGTCTTCCAACAAACATGCGAGGGCACTTACATAGATACCAAACAGCAGGCCAACTTTCTAACACTTTACCTCATATTGGCAATGGTCACATTCCAGTTGACAGATCAGATAATAAAATACTTATCCCCTGTTAAAAAATTGTCACAACTGATGACGAGATAAAAACAAGGGTCTTCCAAAATGTCAAGGAACACTTCAAAAGCCACAAGTGGCTTTCTAAAATAACTATTCTTGCCCCTAAAAATGAAGCAGTAAATGAAATTAATTCTTCCATGCTGAAACTATGACCTAAACAAACAAAATTCTACAAGTCAGTTGATACTGTGCTGATCAGGCAGTCAATTATTCAACAGAGGTGTTAAACACTCTTGAACTTCCTGATGTTCCTCCACACAATTTGTAGCTTAAGGTAGGTGCACCCATAATGCTTCTCCATAATTTGGATTTTCTAAAACTTTACATCAAACAACTATTACCTCAAGTTGTGGAGGCCACAATATTCTCTGGAAGTTCCAAGGGTAAAGATGTTTTCATAACAAGAATACCCATCATCTCTACAGATATTCCTTTGGAATATAAATGATTGCAGTTTCCAGTCCGTTTAAATTTTGCCATGTCTATTAACAAGGCTCAAGGACAATCACTGAAGGTGGTTGGCTTGAGCCTGTTGTCACTGCGTTTCTTTCATAGATAGTTGTATGTTGGATGTTCTAGAGTTGGTAACCCAAGCAATCTGTACATTCTTTCACCACTAGACAAAACTTTGAATGTTGTTCACCCTGATGAAGCAATGAGCAACTGATTATTGTTTTTTCACCTAAAAGAATAAAGGTATTGTTTATTGTGTGTTTAAATTGTGATATACCTGTTTATGGTGTAGTTTTGTAAAAGAGTAAAAGTACTAAGGATTTCAAATCGCATACTGATAGCACATTGAGTGTGCAACAATATTTTGCGCAAGGCAACGCAGGATAGATTTGTCTAGTAATACATAAATACACTTTTCAAGCTTATATATAATTGAGCCTAAGATGGCCTGGTGTTCAGGGCGCTCAACTCCAAATCTGTGGGTCGGGGGATCGAACCCTGTCACAGAACATACTCTCCCTTTCAGTCCTGTGAACGTTATAATGTGACAGTCAGTCCCACTATTTGCTGATAAAGAAACCCTAAGAGTTGTCATTGGATGGTGTTAACTAACTGCCTTCATTTTAGTCTATCACTTCAAAATTAGAAATAGTTAGCGTAGATAGTCTCGAATAGCTTTACGCGAAATTCAACAACAACAACAAATAAACAAAAATGTACCCCTGTTTCATAACTGTAACAGATAATATAATGCTACTTGAAAACAAAAATAGACCGTAGTATATATATATATATATGTAAAAAAGTCATTTAAAACTACACATAGCTACATTGTTTGTCTTGGGAAATATACACGCTGTTGTGCACGCGAATATATTTTAGAATAATCTTGAAGATATAACCATAATGAAATTGTTTTCAGTTTAAGCAAATTCGAGATCAAAACTCGTCTCAACTCATTTGTCTTCAATATTTGTCATGCAATTTGTTCATAATTATGAAATTCAGAAACTGATTACTCCATTAGTTATTCTAAAATATATCTTAGAATATTTTATCCGTTGTTTAATGTACTAATGTCTTACACACACGTGCGCGCTTATATATATATACACTACCTAAACTTCAAAGTTTCAGTAATTTAACATTCAACCTCGATCCCTTGCTGAATCAACGGTAAGTTAAAACATTAAAATCCAGGGAGCGACTCCTCGCAGTGAACACAGCAGATAGCCCAGCAACAACTTCATCCTTGATTATCATGTTCCAAAAATTATGGCAGTGTAAGTTTCATCTACCTTTATTTAGTTTTAATCAGTAAGGGTTTTATATCTTTCTTTTTAGTGTTTGGAAATCACTGTATTGTCATTTTGAATATTAGTGTTTACAGCTAAGACAGGTCACTCCTTAACAGTGTTTTGGTAAATCAAATAAACTTTGAACAACTTACAAGTTTATTTATAGGATACAGTGCACTAAGTTTAATTCACCTGTGGTAATAAAACAAAAACATTCTCATATATATATATATATACGCACAGATTATCTCTTAGTGGGTTGGTTTTCATGCCAGCGACTAAGCCTTTAAATAAATGTACATTACATAACTTTGATATTTTACCTCCTCTTACACACGATTTCAGCAGGAGAAAAGTATTAATAATTTTGGATCCAGATTACTAAAGGGTAGCATTTAAGTCTAAAACAGATCGCTGAATACAAACCATTAAATTGCGATGAGATCATCTATAACAAAGATATTTATGTGTGTGAGAATTAAAGCAGTAAAGATATCAACAGACTAAGCGTCTCAACAATCCAGTTTATTTGTTTCTGAAAAAAAAAACTGTATGTGTGTTAAGATTTGAAAGAAGTAGTATGTTTCCATTTGAATTTGCTGGGAAGAAAGTCGAAGAACCTTTGAAATACGGCAGAAATCGAATTTTTGACTTGAACGACGCCTTAAACTGGATAAATAGTTAGGTCAGGGGCTCCTTACGATTTAGATACAGCCGTTGAACAGAGGAAGAGCAGCCAGCCAGAAGCTCCCGGTGCCACAACGGTTTTGTCCGGAATTTTTGGGGAACAAGGGGATTAACTGCTACTTTTATAACACGCCCACAGCTGAAAGGTTGGAGAGTTGTCAGTGGCATCATGTCTCGAACCTTTAACTGTCCAATCGGTAGCATGACACGTTAACCACCAAGCCATGATCAGCCCAAGCTACACAATGGGTTATTTGTGCTGCGTTCGTTGCAGGGATAAAACCCCGAATTCAAGCGTTATAAGCTCTCAAGTGCAGCGAAGAGAGACAAGAAATACTATCCAATCTGTGCTGAAATAGTTACTAGCACGATATAACGATACTTTGGGTGGTCTATGAAAAAACGGTGAGATAACAAGCCAAGAAACGTATTTTTTCTTCTTCTCTGGTACATGCAAAATATCGATAAGTTAAAAAATTCAAAATAAAACCAAAATTAGAAAAAATTGATTTTGTTTTATAAAAAAAAATAAACCCAATTTGAAGACATACCTTGCGAAAATGGAAACAAAAATATAACGTTAGGAAACATTTTTTATTTTGTTTACAAATTGTAAAGTACAACTCTTTATAATAATGGGCCCGGCATGGCCAGGTGGTTAAGGCGCTCGACTCGCAATCTGTGGGTCGCGGGTCGTAACCCCGTCTTACACCTAACAGGTGTCTACTCCGTTTCGAGTTACTCGGG
>NW_013665637.1:1299039-1323528 GCF_000517525.1 Limulus polyphemus | reverse complement strand
GAGTAGCCCAAGAGTTGGCGGTGGGTGGTGATGACTAGCTGCCTTCCCTCTAGTCTTACACTGCTAAATTAAGGGACGGCTAGCGCAGATAGACCCTCGTTGTAGCTTTGCGCGAAATTCAAAAACAAACAAACAAACTTTATAATAAAGTAAACTATCTAAAACGGAATGAAGATGTAACAAATCTCATCCAAGTTACGCTAGGTATCTTATGATCCATTGAAGCATATATATACATCTTTTCTCTTTCTCTTGGGCCTGGCAAAGCCTGGTGGTTATGGCGTTCGACTCGCAATCTGTTGGTCGTGGGATTGAAACCTCTTTTCAACCTTGAGGGCGTTATAATGTGGAGGTAATCTCACTAAAGCGTTGGCGACGGGTGTTATTGACTAGCTACCTTCCATCTAGTCTATCACTTCAAAATTAGATATGGCTATTGCAGATAACCCTGAAATAGCTTTGTGCAAAATTCAACCAAAGAAACAAACAGACTGTTTTATAACTACACCACAAACTCTGTAGTACGCACGTATTTTTAATGGGTATTGATATATAGTTATTTGGAATCAATGAAAATAGTTAAAATTTTCCGTAAACCTATGTCCAGTACTTTCTTCAATTATTTGCCAGTATAGCATAGTCGCTCAAAAAACCTAAATACGCTAAATGAGATCTTGAAAAATAAACGTAATAAAATGATCATTTCTTGTAAGATAGGTGTAAGTATGCATTACTTGGAACATGTTTAAACATACTAACATAACTGGGATTTTCAATATCAACGACATAGGGTATACGCATATGGACTAAGCGGCCAGGTCAGGAATTCTTAGTGGTCAAGTGTAGCCGTTCCTAATTTTGAATTACTGAAATAGTAGTTAAATAGCAACACCTACCGCCACACGAGTCTTGTATACCTCTTTGAACCGAATAACATAGTTACCTTTCACTTGTTTAACGCACCCACAACTGAAAGTGTGGAATTGTTCAGCAGTATCATCTCCCGAATCTTGGACCCTTTTATACGCAGTCAGTATGCTAGCCATTAAGCCATATTTACTAATAGGTGGTAATAATCCTATGTATTGTACAAGGATAATGATAAAAACAAATACGCAAAAATGCAACTGACCATTATCATCAACTATATGCATTGCTACCAAAACATATAATTGCTTTGTTCTTTGTAAAAATGATAGAAATTATTTTTTGCTTAATGTACCCGTTGTTTAGGTACGCGTATAAAACGTCACTGACATTTTTTGAACATACAATATTGCATAAAAATAGATAGATGACAAAGGTAAACTTAAAGTTCTGTGAAATATTATATGTGAAGTAAATTCATAACTGATCTTGTATCACAAAACCTCTTAGTGATGTTTGATTGCAAAAATAAAATATAAATCACCAACTTATTGATTCAGTGAAACATCTATCAACACAGGTCAACCTATCACTTCTATTTTCTAGCAATATACTACAAAGATATGAACGACCCCTGTGGTCAAAATAACCAGCAACTACGTGCTTACTCAACACAGTCACTAATCCATTATCTTTGTGCAAATGTATGTATATTTTCATTCTACGCAACTTTGTAAAAGCATGAGGAAAATGCCCTTGTGTAATGAGTAAATAGTCATTTCAATGAATATAAATTTTTCACCAGAATAACGAAGAAAAAATTCGAAAAGCTTCAACTTATTAATTTAGACCAGTTTTTCTCTCTAATAATAACATACCAATTTTCTTTAAGAAATTCTAGAATAGAAATAATGTGGATAAGAACTAAGCAAGTTTAACATATGAACTAAACACGTTTAACATATGAACTAAACACGTTTAACATATGAACTAAACAAATTTAACATAAGAACTAAACACGTTTAACATAAGAACTAAACATGTTTAACATAAGAACTAAACATGTTTAACATAAGAACTAAACATGTTTAACAATAGAACTAAACATGTTTAACATACCAGTAATGCTCCTAGTGGTTCAGAGGTAAGTCTGCAGGCTTACGACGCAAAAAATCGAGTTTCGATACCTGTGGTGGGTACAGCATAGATAGTCCATTTTGATAACAACCAAAACCATGCCACGAATAATTTTAAGTCAAACATAAATCTACAACAATGGTATAAAAAGTATGAACCAAGACTATGATTAACCACATCAATGAGTAAGATACGTCCAAAGCCGCAATATTAATTTTGTTTGTTATAAATTCTTATAATTAAAACAACAAAATGCAAATTCTTTACACAGACATATCTTTTATAATACTTATATTTTGTTTGTATTAGTAGTTAGTTAGGTAATGCAAAGTTTTTTGCCGTTGAAAGAAAACGATGTACATTTTATTTACTAATGTGAAAGCCCCCCTAGTGGCACAGCGGAATATCTGCGGACTTACAACGCTGAAAACCGGGTTTCGATACCCGTGGTGGGCAGATCACAGATATCCCATTGTGTAGCTTTGTGCTTAACTACAAACAAACAAACTAACTAATGTTAACAGCTTAGAAAACCTTCTGATTTGGTTTCTCTTATATAAAAATTGAGCCACTGGCTTGCACGATTTTTATTTGGTATTGTAACAGATATATAGCTACAATTAGTGGTTTTTGTATGCCAAAGTTAAAACAGAGAAATTTTCAACACTAAAAATTTTTGGTTTGTAGATGCAGCCACATAAAGCCCTTTATATATATATTGTGGAATTATTTATAATACAAATTACAATTTACTGCATTATTTGGAATAATTGATAATTATTCAATTCAGTAAGTGTATTTGCGTGTATTAATTAATAAGCATGTATTGTATGTCGTAAAGCAAAGCGTTTCAGGTTCCATTTTCCGCTGAAAATGCTATGAAAGAAAAAAGATTTAGAATGAGTTTTGTAGTAGCGATACGAATATACATGCGATTCTCACATGTCCAGTGTTAGTTTCTGATGCTTAGAAATGATTGTTTAACTGAATTTAAAACCTACCTTATCTCTTGACATTCTGTCATGACAATTTAAACTTTCCTTTTATGGCAACGAAATCTCTCATCGACCCCACACGCAGTATACAAAATAAGGTTGAGGTAAAACAAACTCAAAAGGATTGGGACTCTTAAATGCCTTAAAGGGAGATAAAGACCACATAACGAGAGGAGATAGAGAGATAAAAAGGACACCAACTTGAAGTTGTCACTTATCTATGTGACGGTCGTTCGTGTAATCTGATCTTGCTACAACTTTTAAATGGTTAGTGTGGTTTAAATGAAATAGCCTCCTTTTTCTGGAAAGAAATGTGATTCTTAACTAGCGAGATATAAATAAACAGTAGAAATATGAGATTTCAATGCTTGCAACTCGAAACTTGGAAGGATCATTGATGATAACAATATTTTTGTTTACATCTAAAGTCGTAAATATTTCCGTCGATAATTTCTATGTAGTGATTTAAACTTAAGTATTAATATTGGCTTTGAGCTCAATGTAAAATGCACTGCACGTGCTTTAAAGGTGATGTAAAACGTACTGCCCTAAACTAAATTTTTGTCGGTAAATGTTTGTACTGTTCAGCCCAAACTCAACTCTTCACATTAGAATATTGTAGCAGACAACGTCTTGTAAGTAAAATGTTTATAGTTGTTATAACAAAATTTAAACTTTCATATTAGGATGTTACAGCAGACAGTAATTTACTCTTAGTAAAATGTTTATAGATTTTCAGCCCAAACTCAAACCTTCACATTAATATGTTACAGCAGGCAATTTCTTGCTAGTAAAATGTTTGTAGCTGTTATATCAAAACTCAAATCTTCACATTAGGATGTTCCAGCGGGCAATATCTCGTAAGTAAAATGTTTGTAGCTGTTATAACGAATCTCAAACTTCACATTAGGATGTTACAATAAGCAATGTCTTGTAAGTAAAGTGTTTGTAGCTGTTAAAAAACAACAACCTAAAACATTCACATTAGGATGTTACAGTAAGCAATGTCTTGTAAGTAAAGTGTTTGTAGCTGTTAAAAAACAACAACCTAAAACATTCACATTAGGATGTTACAGCGGGCAGTCTTTTTTTAATAAAATGTTTTTTGCTTTTATGCCAAATATCTCGTTGCTAGTTTTAAATACTAGTTTAATAGCAGTTTCAATACGGAGGGGTCAGTTCATTTTTTGTGTTATTTGAAGAGCGCTCGCTTAGATTATTTAGGAAAAATAATCTAATATATATTTTCTAATTTGCTTACATTCAATATCGAGTATTTTAAGTTGAGTTACCTAGCACACCCATAAGAAACAAGTACTCTCAAAGTGAAATATCTAACGACCCAACTAGATAAACCATTCAGTTATGTAGAACTAGGAAAACATCTCTAGATTAGTTATCGTCAACAGAGTTGTTACGTGGTAGAAAACAGAAGGCATTGTGTTAACTACTAGAATAGGCGATATAACTCATTATTTATAAAACTAATAATGATTAATATAGAATCTTCAGATTCTTTTATTTCTGATCTTTAGGTATCACATCTGAAATTCATTTTGGGTATGTTAGCTTTTAAATAGACAATTGTTAAAAATAACATTCTTAGTTTTGCTGCATTTTGATCAATTGTTCCGTTTACAAACTGCTTTTAAAATCAGAGAGAAGTATTTGTTAACGATTCACTAAAAACAAATACGATCGTTTTAATAGAATACTAAGTAATATATAGACATTTTTCAGCCTATGTAAGCCCAATTAGTGTGAAATTACTATATCTACAATCGAGCGGTTAGAAAAAAATGTTAAGTAAAAGTACTCTCCTCACAAGAACACGACTTTCACTAGGACCGTACGTGATGGTTTGATTATATCTTTATTGATGTAAGTTGTAAATATAGTACTAAAAAAGTACCACTTTTGATATACAAAAACACTACAGTTTATATCAACACAATCTGAACACCTTTCCCGTGTAGTACTTTCCAGAAAAATCTTATTCTAAAAAAGGTTCACTTTTTCTAATGAATAGTATGATTAGTAAATACTAGCACCAACAGCCGCCAGTAGGGGGTGCGTTTCTGCTAGTGGTAATTAAGGTACTGTAGACATGGTAGAGTTTTTACTTTAATGGACTGCTCCTGCCTATTTATTGAATGGGATGACGTTACGACTTCTATACTGAGGGCTTCTTCAGGTCGAAATTAAAGTTGCTACACAGTTAACAACATTGACTGCTGCCTGAAGAAGGCCTCAGTATATAATTCGAAACGATGAAAAGTTAGAATAAATAACTGAACTACAAATGAGCTCTTCATGAAGTTTTTCTCTGTGTTTTGTCGTTTTTATATCTTATTCATGTTAACTTAAAAACCGGTAATGTTAAGTATAAGTAAGTTTGTATTATTGTTAAGTATATGTGAAAATTGAAACATGTCTCAGACTAAAAAAAAGTCGTGCTGTTTCACATGTAAATCAATTCTCATTATACAATAAAAATATAACCAAACATGAACCAGCAGGGACGGAATTGCGAATTAAAAAACATAAGTTAACTTTGTAAAATGTCGCCATATGTGCGGTTTGACTCGGCCCGAGCACATAGGGTTAAATGATGGTTGATGAAGCAAATCGAAGAAGCAGATTTTTTGACTAATGGTTGAATTAATGACCATTTTGAGTGACATATTGATAGAACTCACGGCGGTTAGACACACACAGAAAGGAGCGCAACGTGTGTTGATTATGTAATCATTTGAATACAATTTCTCATAAACAAGTCATGGTAAACAACCAAAGTATCACTAGGGTATTTTATGCGCCACAGTAGTTATATTTGAGGGAATAAGAAATCGTTTTTTTATAATATACAATCATAGAAGAAAGGATGGGGGTGTCAGACAGACGAATGAACGACACGTAATAACTTCATAGAATTGTTTTTAAGTAAGTTGAAACACTCTGCACTGTAATGTTACGTAACATATACAGTACAGAAGATGACGAATCGCTATGTGATAATGCTATGTAAAATATACAGTACAGACTGGAAGATGACGAATCACCATGTAAAATATACAGTGGACAAGAGGATGAATCATAATGTGTGACAACGCTCTGTAAAATACACAGTGGAGATGACAAATCATTGTGTGTGATAACATTATGTCAAATATACAACCGACAAGATGATGAATTACTGTGTGTGATAACACTATTTAAAATTTACAGTAAACATGATGATGAATCACTGAGTGATAATGCAACGTAACATACACAGTGGACAATTTATTTGATTGTTTGAAGTTAAGCACAAAGCTACACAATGAGCTATCTGTGCTCTGCCCACCACGGGTATCGAAACCTGGATTCTAGCTTTGTAAGTCCGCAGGCATGCCGCTGTGCCACAGTGGACCAGATGATAAATCACTGTGTGTGATAATCTATGTAACATATACAGTGGACAAGATGACATATCACTGTATGTGATAAAGTAAAATATACAGTGGACAAAATGATGAATCATTGTCTGTGATAACACCATGTAAGATATACAGTAAACGGGATGATGAATCACTGTGTGATAATACTGTGTAAGATATACAGTAAACGGGATGATGAATCACTGTGTGATAACGCTCTATAACGTATACCGTGGACAAGATGATAAATCGTTGTATGTGCTAACAGTATGTAAAATATACAGCGGACAAGACGATGGAGCACTGCATGATAACACTATCTAAAATATACAATGGACAATGTGACAGATCACTATGTGGGGTAATGTTATGTAACATATACAGTGGACAATATGACAAATCACTGTGTGGGGTAATGTTATGTTATATGTGTTATAACATTGTTTAAAATATACAGTCAACAAAATGATGTATCACTGTGTGTGATAACACTACGTAAAACATACAGTGGACAATATGACAAATCACTGTGTGGGGTAATGCTATGTTATATGTGTTATAACATTGTTTAAAATATACAGTCAACAAAATGATGTATCACTGTGTGTGATAACACTACGTAAAACATGCAATGGATAAGATGATAAATTTTTATATTTTTGAAGTTAATAATTTGATAAGCAATTTATGGTGTAGCAATCGTTTCTATATTGGCTTCTCCTTCGGGTAGTCTTTTCCTTTGTGTTATGGAAAATAGTCATTGGATAATTTCGCATTGTCTACGTTATGTACATGATATTTTCACTATTGTTAGACTCTCAAATAATGTTTCTCAATGTTTAGAATATTTAAACAGTAAATAGAAAAATGTCAAATTTACTGTTGAACACCGGCAAGATCATATATAAACTTGCATTTCTGGATACGTTAGTGCAAAATTGTGATGGTGACTTTTAATATGACCGTTATCATAATAAAACATTTACTGGCCTTTATTGAAAATACGCAAGTTACATACCATCTGTGTTTAAACAAAAACAAACGAAAATTTTAGTTCGTTGTGGTTATGAAATCTAAAGAACTATGTAACACCAAAAATTTTCTATACAAAGAATGACCTTTTTATTCTTCTTTTGATTGAATAATTTGTGATTATTTATATAAACGAAACTCTGGTAAGCTTCCGACATATGGAGTACCCAAATCTTGCCATATGTTGTTAAAAAAACTACGCATCCTATTTTGTACAGTGTATCTGCATGTACAGTTGTGAAGTGCTTTTAAACCTGGATTCAAAGATGGTATTTTTTCATCAAAAGTAGTTTATTAGTTTACTTGTTCGTGTTGAAAGAAAAATTACATCGGTTCCACAACAAGAAAACTGTTGGCATTAATTAAAGAACATGTACATTTGAAAATGCCAAATAGATCGAATTTATTGGAGCACGCCCTACGTGAGTATAGCGTTGGCGATCATTCAAATTATTTTTTGTTTTAACAACAGCCTCCGTATAAAAGAGAGTCTGTTTGTTTTATAACAAAGCCACATTTGGCTGTCTGCTGCGTTCACAGCCAGGATTGTAGCGTTGTAAGTCAGTAAACCTTAAACTATTAGTCTTGTCCATATGACTGTTTTGTACGGCTGAAGGCTTAACCTGAAACTTGCTTATGTTTCTCATGTAGCTTGTCTGCTAGATAACTCATTTAATTGACCTTAGTGGACATTCTTGTTACGTGTGAAAACAGGGAAGTGACGATCATTGCCTAAAGACCTGGAGTGACTAAGTATATTTCTTATCAAAGTATAGTTCTTTCTCAGATTCAGCTTTGAAGTTTGTTGAAATACGTACTTAGGTTTTGCTTGGTTGGTGTTCTGTTGATTGAAGCTTTATTCAACTTTCGTAGCCAACATAGTCAACAGATCCTGAAGAGAAAGGTTAAAAACTTTGCGTAGTCACGCACGTGCCCGTTCTTTATTATCAGGAGAGTTGTTTTTCTGCGAAATAACATTTTATATTTGGCTGATTGAATTAGAAACAAATCTGTTAAGTGAATATTATCGAACCTCCTGTAACTGTAGTTTGTTAACATAACTATTCGTTATAAATTGTGTTAGGATACGACTAGGATAGATATATTTGTAAAAACTTTCTTAAAGCTCATTATTTGTTTGTAATTAAGCACAAAGCTACACAATGGGCTATCTGTGCTCTGCCCACCACGGGTATCGAAACCCGGATTCTGGCGATGTAAGTCCGCAGACATACCGCTGTTTTAATGAAAGAAATAACGGCTGTATTTGGGCTTCTTTATTAATCGTTTTTCTTGACACCTATTTCATTTCAATTTAGTGGATATTTATATAAGTATGTATACGTTTATTTATAAAGCATTTCGTAAATAATTCACAGTAATATATTAATGTGGACATGAAGGCACTTTTTTAACTTTCTTCTCAGATTCGTGAACTAAACATCATTCATCTATTTATTTGGTATATTTTTTAAAACTTGTAAAAACAGTCTAAGGTACTATAATGTAACGACTTGTTCCAGGTCTCTTGCTGGATGGACATACTGTCCCATGGTGATATATATTCCTTTGTTTCCCAATGCTATTCAGTACCCAGGATATCTTCTTCTTGGAAATACTAAATCCCCGATCTGGACAAAACTTTATGATCTGAGCATACGGATATCTTATGTCGGAAAAGGCTGTTACATACTTTTCACAAAAGCGACAAATTTTCGCTGGAATCACATTACTTACGAACGCTTAATAATGTCAAATGTGGTTCTGATACAAGTCGTGCTACTGCTACTTTATTACAAATTCTGTCACGTGACTTGCTGACTTACATATTCAAAATCATTTTTTAATATGAGATACTCAATCTTCTATATTTAAAATTTCGTCTCCCATCAATTTTCAGTTAAATTTCATAGAAGCGTCAAATTGTAAATAATATATTTTTCAAAAACTACTATTTTGTTGTTGTTTTTGGACCAAACACTGCATAATAATCTATGTGCGCTCTGTTCACTGAGGGAGAATTGAATCACGTATTTTAGCATTGAAAGTCCGGAAACTTGCAGATGGCCCACCAGGAATTCCGTTTTGCTCTTCTCATTACAATTCCGAAAGGGAAAAGATATTAGAAAAAAGTTTTCCTTCAATCTATTGGAATTATTAAAATTCTCTCTTCTATGAACCATAACCAAACAGGACGTTGGTGACCAAGGTTTCCCACAGATCCTTGAGACATAAAGAATTTCCAACGTCGTTACATTCATTCATTTAGATAGACTCTTGACATAAGAAATTAAAATGATTGTTTACTGGGAGGGGACAATGTTTCTGATTTCTAGCATGATACCCATGAAAGTTAACTGTTAATCTTAAATTATCATTTTCACCAACATATAATTCCCCTCAAATAACTTTTTAAAACATAAATTACATTTTTAGTATTACAATCAAAAGAACATCCCACCTTAAATATATACTTTTTTTAATCCCACAATTAAATTTCCTGATTCAAGATATATTATATTAGCACACATTAAACTTTTTTTTTTTCAATTACAGAACACACCTTTGAAATTTTAAGTGTTAACAATCTATATAAATTTGGAGGTTGCCGTTTGGCCTAAATTATTTTATAATTTTCGTAAACCTTCTTTAAGTGTCCAACAATGAGACAGTGGTAAGTTTACGAAATTACAAAAACTGAATCCGGGATTCAGTTACCCATGGTGGACAGACGCTGAATGTGTAGCTTTGTGTAAAACAAATACACAAAATATTTTATAATGTAATATCTTCAGGAGCAAAAGTGAAGCTGTTTGATTAACATTTAATGCAGGACTCATCTTGTGTATCCACAAACGTTCCTTATTACGTAGCATTTCTTTGCTATCCGCACTTCCCGAGATGTTGAAGTGTTTATTGCATTTTATCATTTACTGGTAATCATTCTATAGAATTAAGGGAAAAAAAATCTATTCTGAATGATAAAACTTATCCACATATTAAATTTAGAATTGTCTTTAAACCGATGTTTCATTTAAGTAATTATTTTAAATATAAAGACAGGATTCCTATAACACATCGGTCTTACGTCATATATAAATTTACATGTCCAAGGTGTAACTTTGGCTATGTGGGCTATACATCTACAATACGTTGTCTGAACTCACATATTAAAGAACATGCGCAAAACATAGCACATAATCAGTCGTCCATCCTTCGCCACTGTTTACTCGACGGTGGCACAAATGTCACTTCAAAACATCTTGGGGAGTGCGGATAACAAAGAAATGCTACGCTCTAAGAAAAGTTTGTGGATATGCAAGATGCGTCCTGAATTAAATGTTAATGTCTTATCTTCAGCTTTTTATCAGTTTGTTTCTGAGTAAAGTTGTTATTAATCCTAAAGACCTTTCTCCAAATTAAAAACTTTGTCAATAATCTTCTTTGAGTGATGAGATTTTATCAAAAATTATTTTAATTATTTCAATGTGAGGTTTCTCACCTCCAAATTGTATATGAAGTATATAACATGGATATTTTATTTTACTGACTTAGAATGATTGTAAAAAAATAAAAAATAAAATATTAATACTTATGTGAATTAATTGGGTTGCTTATAATAAACATCAGCCATAATTTCATAATTTTCTTTTACCACTACAAATACATCTAAAAGTTAATGATGTTTTCAGTGCACTTATACCAAAATTTACGAGATTTGGTGAAAAAGTGTGCTTTTCACAAACACGCATGTATGAATAAATATATAAAAAGAATGTCAGTTTTTGATGATGGCGAAAGATATTTTGAGTTTTTCTTCACTATTTAATAAAAGAAATATTCAATAGCGGATTATGAAGAGTGTATATTATTTCAATGGTTTTTAGTTTCTTGTTTTGTGCCCTTGAAGAGCATATTCATCTTTATGAATATTTAATATTTTGTCCAATTTGAAAACACGATCTCCTGATCTTTACATTTTCATGAATAGCCTGCTGTAGCCGTTTACTCCAACACAACAAGTATCAAATTCTGTGCTGTATAAGAATATTCGACATCGAACTACCATCTGATACTGTCCAGCAGAATTATAGTAAGATTTAAAGGGTTCATGTAATCGCCCCACTTGTGTACACATTATGCAAAACGTTTAGGCCTAAAAAATAATTTTACAATCAGACGAAACACAGATTACACTGATAATCATCCAGTCGTCGTTTTTACAACATTGTTTGCATCTAAATATTGGTTAGACTGATACTAAATGTAAATACGTTAGTGTATACTTATCATCAGTACCTAAAATATCATAAAACAATAAGATCGGTCACCAAAGAAGGTGCATCATGAGCTGTAGTTTATCAAACTTGAGTCTATCTTATTACTTTCCTCCATTTAGAAGTATACAAACACATTATAGTTCTATGTTTTTATTATGTAGTGGTGCTTTATTATTCAAAAAAGGAAATGATTCTCATACATTATTCTTGAAACGTTTGAGACGGAACTAAAAGAGTCTTATATGATTGTGAGGCTCCCTAGTGGCTCAGCGGTAAGACTGAAGGCTTATAACGGTGAAAACTGGGTTTCAATACCTGATGTAGGCACGACAATGATAGCCCTCTATCTGGCTTTGTGTTTAGCATTAACAAAACAACCAATGCAAGAGATTGAAGAAAGAGGCTATGGGTAAGTCATTTAATTATTTCCGTTTAAATTGGTAGTTTAAGTAGATTGAAGACAAAAATACTTCGAAATTGAAAAATAATATAATTACTGTTTCTTTAACAATAGTTTAGAGCTGATACTATTTTATGTCTGCATACTTAAATCTTGATATTCGTAGGCTTTAATAACTAGTATTACCGTTTTTTATTCTATACCTAGATTGTCATTTTGCTTCTAATTTATTAGTCCTAATTATCTTTATATTATTTACTGAAACTCATGTGTTAAAGTTTTCAGGGTTGACCTTTATTCTTGAATTTACTTTTTCAAATAAAACTGTTTTATTTAAATCCAAATTCCCATTATCTACTGGATGGAAATAATGTATATTCGTTATATAGTACAAATGTTTCTCATCTAAAGACATGTTGCTATAATTTTGCAATTATAGAACAGAAAGTCATTAATTCTGCAACAAGCACCATGCCATTCTGCCGGTACTTCTATCGACAATTTCTGATTCTAGAAGAACAAGTTTACTTCTTTTTCGGTAATGTTTCAGATACTACAAGAAAAAAACAAGATGTCAGTCGTGACTTAATCAAACTGGTAAAAAAATTAATAGACAATATAAGCTCTCGTCGTTTGATACTAATATGAAATAAAACATTGAAACAAACAGTAGTTGACAGATCAAATACAGCTATTTGTTATAATAAAGCTTTTATTTTTCAACTAAAGAACAAGGACATTTTCGAAAAGTAAAGAGAAGCAAATCGTGTCGAGAATTTAAATGAGCATTCTCATTTGTTCTTCAAGGTTTCAAGGTCGAGCTATTCTTCATGTTACAGTGTAATTTTCTAATTTTGAAATTTGATTACGTGAAGAACTTTATAAGAACAATTTCTGAAACCGGAATATGTTTGTTTGGCAGCTTTTCTTAGTGTTGCAATGTATCAACAGCCGAAGCTAAAGAATAACTTCTGGCACTTGAAATGTGAGAAAAGTGTTGTGGAAAGTGTGTTAACCTTTAGTAGACCACGTTACACGCTATACAGATGTGACCTTACAGAACTAACCATGTTATTGCTTAGTCTATTTTTACTCATATTTATGTATATTTACTTTTAACTCCGAACACTAGTTCATAACTTTTTTTTTATTTTCTTTGACCCCAAACCTGTGATCCTTTTATTAAATATATTTGCAGAAATATATTTTCTAGCCTACAACCCATTACATACACTTAAATACACACTTAACAGTAATATAATAAAGATACAACAACCCATGCACTCGTGGGGTTCACCTTTCGATTAGTCCTGACTTGGCTGATATTGATGCCAGGGAACTTTCTAAGGCAGATACCATTTACACCCCTCTGTCAAAATGGCCCTTGTGAAATCCCTGGCCTTTTCCGGATTCATTTTAATCTTTCAGAGGACAGATTTATGCTTCCTGAGCTTTTCAAAGGTCCCATCATGACTATAAGGATTTTGCTTCATATTATCCACTTGGAGGGACAAGAAGGAATGTGCTGTCTAGTCGGCTGTTGCGCACATATATCAACTTCTCACATTATAGCTTTGACGGGATTTTTTCGTGTGAGGAAAGTATTAGTTATATTGCTCTAAAACTCAATGTTCATTATCTTAATAAGGGTTGATTTTCAATAGTTCTCATTAGAGAGGTCGATATTATGTTAATGGAACTTTTTTGGAATTTGGTGTTGGTTGTCACTTTTTTCTTGTCCTTTTAACTTGTATTTAATTCCTCACTGATCTTGTTGGTCATTTTGGAAGTACATGGAATCTTTTACTCACTCTTCCCACAGGTCTTAAAAGATCCCCATACATTTTTGTATGCATGGGTGACCCAGAGGTATGCTCATATTTCATTCCAATTTTAATGGCGGATTTTTTCACATCCATCAGAGGAACACCAATAAACTTATTAGGCATTTTTCTAAAAATCTCTGGTGGAGGCATGTTTCATACGTAGTGTCGAGACATTTGAAAGAATGGTAGTGGTGGGGACACTTTCTTTGTGCTGAAACCCTATTGATCAGCAAATGCTTCAATTTCATTAGTACTGGGTGGCATGATAAACTACTCTACCATGATTTGAGTCTCAATGGTTTTACTTGTTATGCTTTACAATCTCTTTTGAGTGACAAAAATGTTACAACTAAAAGCACAAATGAAAGGGTCAAGGACAAGCTACTTTAAGCTTTCAACCACAAGTAACGGGAGGGTCAATACTTAGTTGGGTGTGACGACAAAAAATCGTCAAAAAGCCAGATTTCAACATAGTTAGCTACAATATCTAATTGCTAACTAGAATTTACAACAATCTGAGAAAATCTTCTTGAGATTATTAGATCAATAATAATACAAACTAAAATTGTAAAACCATAACTCCTTTCCTAACCAGACTTACAACTGACAATTCATCTTTGACCTGCTTTGGGAGTATGCATAATAACATCATCTATAGAGCATTCTATTATCTGTTCATTCTTCTGAATTTATAAATGAATAAACTTCCAAGATGGCGATATCACATGCTGCCAACGTCTACCTCGTGACTCCTTAAGCTACAAATATGGAGAGAACTATCTCTAACTTTACTCCATTGCTTGCTGCGATTAAATTTGGTCAGACTAGTATATTACTGTCTTTCACCAGGAAAATATCCAAGGAAATGCTTAACACTGACCTCTCTATCTTCAGTGGCTTAAGTGATCAATGTCATCTATTTCATGTCGTAAGTCCTGGACATAGAAATGCGCCAAGTGATTTGCTGAATTTTCCTATCAACTTGAAAGAACTGAAGAAGTATTTCAATGTTTGATTCTACTTGACAACAGTGAAAAGTTAACTAGAATAAATATCTTGCAGCAAACACTAAAATATTTCTGACAGAATATTGAGCCTATTACGTTGGTACTTCTTATTCACTGACCTTTAGATTAATTTGGTTATTTAAAAGGATTACTCAACTCAAATACACGTGGACTTTCGCTTTCTGTCTGTTTTTTTCTCTTTATAATTTCATGAGAAGCTGTTGTTTCTTCTGATATAGTATAACCGGAAATAGTAGTGTTAGTCATACTATCAACTGTGGCATCAGCTACTCCTTACCTCATTCCAGTGGTAGCATCTTTATTTTCTTTTAATACATCATATTAAATAATTATGTGAGAACAGTGTTATTTCGGTTTTCCAAATCAGTTTATTTTTCTACCTTTCTTTTTCTATTTTGAGCACCAGAAAGACAGTGATTTCTATCAGGTACACTATCAATCTCACTTGAGCCTAATTTAAGTTATAGCTGTTTGAATTTTCACTTTGTTGGTCACTTTGCACATTTTACAACTTGTACATGCTTAACTATAATGTTATAAACATAGTTTACTCTGAAAAATATTGTACTCTGTCGAACTTATGTCTCATTTACATAACACATTATTGGAATATTTTTTATTCTAGTAAAAGAAAACATTTCTACCGTATATAGAGGGAACTGAATGTTCTGCTACGCACAACAGTAACCTTGGTAAATGAATTCATTGGTAATATTATTTTTAGTACTCATATTTTGCTGTCCCAATTCACTTTAGCATTTATTTACTGTAATTGACAAACAAATTAAATAAATTCAAACTTACATTTCTACACTGGTTTAAGGACTTTCACTTGTAAACAGCTTACTTATCGATTTTTGGTCACATTTCAAATCTTAGTTTTATAGTTACTGAAAAAATATTGACTCTTGAGAATATGATTTTCAATATTTTTTCTCTCATATGGATTTGTTTTTCTTTGCCTTATTATATTTCTTTGCCTTATACATAGAGTGAATAAAGTAATGTGGGAAGCAATTTATGGTCTCGTGGCAAAATGAAAAAAAACCTAACTCAGGCAGAGAATACTAACAGAATCTAATTCGAAGTTCAGAAAACAGGAATAAACCATAGACCTGAGAAGTGCTTTGTAGTTTCTTTAGACGTTCTTTTCGTTTCTGAAACGTGTTAAATTATATTTATTTCAAATCTACAGAAATTATACTGAATGAAAAGACATCGGGGAAGCTCACATAGGTCTAAAAAGTATGGTAAAAATAGCAAATTATTCAGGTAATTATACTGTATTTCGTTTTTCTGATAAAGCTTCTAAGGCTTTTGACACTATTTCAAATTTTGATCAAGATGCAACCAGTCAGTAACACCAAATTCCAATGACTCAAATCAGACTTCAATCCTTATTTATTGAATAACATTGATGGGTTTCTCGTATTCAAGCAATGCAAATAAATAAAATAACTTGTAAATGATAGAAAAAAGTATATTTAATAGATATAAATTAATTTAAACCAAAAATATTGCTATCAAAAACTTTGTTGCCTAGACTGACCTGACACCATTTTGAAAGCTCAGGTCCTGGGTCCAATAGGTTGTTGCCAGTTTCTGTTATATTTCTTACAATTTATAACTGTGAATAGTTGTTAATGCATTTGGCAAAATAAAGTATTAAATAATATCAATCACGTTGAAACTGACTGCATAAAAATGAATGGAACTCTCTAATGAACATTAAAAAATTTAAATTCTGAAATGAGAGGAAGTATTTTTGTCAAACTATTGCCTTACAGAAACGTTTGAAATTTCACAACACAAAATAATGATATAAAACTAAATCAAATCATATCATTTTTAAATCCGAAACTACATACTATTTATTTGTATTTTTTTAAGTTTCTTGCAATTTGGTTAAGTATTTCCACTGTGAGAATAATAAAAATTAAGGGATACCAGTGACACACTTCCGGTACAAAATGTATTAAGTTGAATTACAACAGATCTATTTCAGTCCTTTATTTCTACCTGTTAGTAGTCAGAAATTAAGGTCTAAGTTGATGAATTTGCAAACATTCTCCAAGGCATCCAGCCATTAATCTGTTCAAGGAAGTAGAAACGTGCTAACGTGAGTTACCATGTTCACCCACTTTAAGTCCACATAGAACCTTAGCGTGCCTTTTTATTTCTTGCATATCATCAGAGATGATAGTCATGCATTTATGGCTGTATGATCCCATGCTTTAATATCCCGTCTACCGCAGCGCTGGCAATGTCTTTAACGTTCTAGAGAAGCCTGTATGATGTTTGTTTGATGGGATTCGCGTAACCAATGCACATGAAGTGATGAATTTTGCTTGTTACATCATGTAGCTAAATGATTTATTTTTACTGGTGTATACTTAAATATTTGCTTCACTCTTCTATCACTGACCTCAGAGACTTTGAAAATCATATGATTGCCTGTTAATGTGATGTGACTGAATCGACACTACTTATTCTTCTATTGTAATCGCTTATCCTTCACACACCCTTCCTAATACATTTCTATCTTGCAGGTTAATGTCCATAGCTACATACCACAACTGAAATATATCACCATCTCGGCAACATTACAGCTTGAGCAAGTGCAGTTAGGTGCTCATAAAGAAAACAGTGTATTTCATATGTATCTATCACTGTATTTTATTACCATGAAACACTAGTATTGCATTTGATGAAATGGTTATTCCACTTTCTAGTACACTCTTGAAGTCCATTACTTATTGTGTTTCACATGGCCAGCAGTTGGTGACTACTTCTATATATTTTACCTGTTCCATATTCTCTGCTTGAAAATAACACATACAAAAGGTCAGCCAAAAGATGTCTTTACTTGAGCCAAAATTAACTACTACAGCATCTATTCTGTAAGAGATAGAATAAATTGCAAATGAAAGTAAACTTTTCCACTCACTTCTAGTTTGTCTTAGTTGCCCTGAATGAAGTTAATGTTACTGTCTTGTCGAAGTAGCTTTTTTGGAAGTACTTGAAAAACAGCAAGGTTAAATACAGGCTTGATGCTCCAGTTGGCTAGGTAATTACAAGTTTTTTTTATTGAAGACATAGCTTCAAACTTCATTTCCACCAATATACCTTTAGTATTTAGAATGTTTCTGATGCTCAAATGATGTCATATGGACTCATTTAGCAGACCCTCAGTAACTCTATCCACATGAATATTCAAATGGTCAGTCAGAGACGTATTTGCATGTACCCTGTCATGCAAAAGATGTACATTATCAGCATTAACTGCTAGACCTACATTAGTTCCTTGGCATTTGACTTTAAATTCAGTAAACTGCTTGACTCTCTTCAGGCACAAATGTGCACTAGGGCTCTTAAACCTTTGTCATGAGAGTCAGTGTCTCATCCTATGTATTATTATGTCTGAATATATACATCCACCATTTTAAAACATTATATTTGAAATAACAATTTATGTTACATGTTTAAGTAGAATATAACTTAACCAAGTCTGTCAGTGACCTTCAATGTGTCAGACTTGGTAAACTGTGTGTTGAGTTAAAGGTTGGTGGCGTTAGTATATCCAAGGTACTGTCAAAGAAAGCTTAACATGTGAAGTCTTTGATCACGTGTTGTCACAATCCTTTCTTCTTACAATAACTGTCTATGTGCGTGTGTGAAGTAAAGTTAAACAGTATCAAGGTTTGACATCAGTTCGAAATCCTATGGGTTTGTTAGTTTTGTGAATGTATAATAGAAAATGTAGAAACAACATGTACTATCAACCACATTTAAGCCACTTGTTTATGTATGATTTCCTGATATTGTCTTAGACAGTCTGAAAGTTCTGGTATTTTAAATATAATATATATATTTAGTAGTAGGGTGATTATTTGTTATAATATGTATGAGTTGTGAAAGTGAAACAGTAAGTGTTCTACAGAACATTGAAAGAAATTATGTATTCCATAATATCACAAGATTTGTGCACATTTGGAGATGTGTTTGCCAGTCATCAATGGCTATATAGCAAATAGATGGATAAACAGTAAGTCATTTATTTATTATTTTTAGTTGTAGAAAATTGTATTAGTACAGATGCTAAAATATGCAAAATAATGGTTTTAACAATATTTAATCTAGGCATTGATCATATGTGGAAATACTGTCACAGTATATTTGTTAAAATTCTATGGACATTCCTTAAATGTTAAATAATATTTTAACATAAACATTGATCATGTGCAGAAGTAAAACATGAGATAAAAGTACCATGTGTAAAAATATTATATCAAATAATTAAAAGTGTTATTACATAATAAATATTACATAATCGTTGTTTTATTGACGATGTAAAATGTTGTATACAGTCAAATTAGTAAAAGTATAAGTTTTAATTATTGTATAATATCACCCTATTTATGGTGAATTAAACCTATATGCATGTATTGTGTGTGTTGTAAAATGTATATATAAATGTTATAAACAGGGGTTTATATAGAATTCAATTTATAATACTTGTGGAGTGTATTGCCATCATATTCATAAAGCATTTTATATAAACTATACTGCAACTCAACACTAAGAGACAGATAACTCCGCATTCGATTATGTTAACAGTTTCACATAATATATGTGCAACAAATGCAAATGAAATTACCTCCAAAATTAACGAGGGCCTCTATAGGCCCAATCCCTCTTCCCTCTTAATTTTTAGCCCGATGCCATTTCCCTCATAGCTCCCTCATTAATCATGGATCACACAAAGATGTATATTTTTATTCCATATCACTATCTGATTCATCACCATCCAAGACATTTTCTGCTGGTGGAGCTTATTCATCATCAGATCTATCATTTGCATCGACTGTATTGGCAATGTCAGATAGTTGTCCAACCATGTACTGTAGATGGATCAGGAATATCTGGTTTTGGAATGTGTGCTCGTTTCCAGATTCCAACCTGGTAATTGACTCTCTTGATGTGCTATACCAAGGTACGTTTGCAGGGGGGGGGGGCAGAGTCACCATATCGACATTCTGTGAAGCTGTCACCAGGTCATCTTTAGCACATAACTCATTGATTTTAATCAGACGTATGTCATCAAATTGGGTTACTCTACATCTGCCATAGATAGTGCAAGTGAAGGCATCAAGATCATCCACAAGTTCAGAAGATACATATTTCGAGAGGAGTGGGACTTTTTTCTAGCATTTTCAACAAAGGTTTCAGTGGTTTAACTTTTTTCTATTAATCTAAACGCGCTTGTGGTGTCGCATCTGCTGAAGGCATGCAGAGCCATAAAAACTGTACAATGTTTCTGTGTATAGCTTTTTGCCAGTTCAGAGACGTTTATCAGCTTCTTGTTTTCTGACCCTGTGTCGAAAAGAACTGTGACATCCTCCATTTTGAATACATAATGTAGAAGACATCAGTGTCTCGACTCGTTACCTACACACATCGAAAGTTTTTGCTTTGTCCATATTCACAATATAGAATAACACTTGACTCTGTTTCTTCTTGTGACGATTTTCGTGTATCTATTTCCAAAGCTGAGGTCATTTTGCCATCTTGGGATGTCAACAAATGTACAGTGCCTTCATATATCAAAATGATCTGTCTTCCCTGTAATTTTGAAGCATACTCATCACTACTCCATAATCTCTTTATCAGTTGGATGAATTTGGTCTTATTTTCAGCATTTGACAAAAAGAGTTTCCAATCAGGTGGTATCACGTTTTCACTGTTACTTAAATCCTGGGCAGTTGGCAGCCATTTGATTTCAGCTGACTGCTTGAATGTCTCATGTATTGATTGTTGCGCATGAATACCTGCAGTTGCAATTGTGTCAGTAGAACCTAACCGATATGCATTCTTCATAGCTGCGTCAACATCAATTTCCGAGTTGTATACTATATAACACTGGAAATTACACCTATGACAGAACAACAATCTATTCTGGTATGGCTCATACTTCTCAAACTTCTTCTTCAGGTTATTACTCCGGAAAGTTGGGTTTGGGTGCGATGTGGCCTGAAGCATAGATGTATAAGTCAGGAACAAATTATATAATTTCAGGATCTTCTTTACCTCCAATATATCTTTGTCAACGACCTTAGTCACGAACATCAATGCTTTCTTGTGGGCTTCTTCTAGTTCATCTTGCTTTCTTGGTGCTTCATCCTGACTGCTTCGCCATTTTTCCGGCTTCTTTAGATATTTTATCCGGCATATCTTATGATATTTTGCCTCACAGGTAAATAGATCCTGCCCTCTGATACGCAGTAGAAGATTCTCATCACACGGACTCTCCGCCATATCAACTACACTTTTCCAACCATCCCGGTCAAAATTAGAAAGACCTTCAGTCATCCAGATTCCCTTTGTTCTAGCTTTCTTTCTCGCTTCTGGTTTGCAAAAAATGCAATCTGGGTTAAAGATGATATGATCACTAGACGAGTTACGGCTTGGTCGAAGTGTTGAACCAGATGGTCCTGTCTGAGTCTCTTTTAGGCGGTCAAGATTCATGGTGAAACGTTGATAACATTCGCGATGGAATCCATGTTCTTCTGAAAGAACTTCAGACACCAGATCACAGGATTCCTTCATTCAATTTAAGGATTACAAAGGCTCAGCCAACCTTCTAATTTTGATCTCTTTCAACTTTTCTAACTTCGTTTCAGGATCACTTGTTTTTGACAGGAGCTGAAGTGGTCCATATTTCAAGCCTAGTACATGTACTATGCATACTTTTTTTTTGTTCTTTTTTGACTTTCTGCTGCACCTCCTTCATTGAGTTTCCGTTTCTGTGGAGCTTTAGATGCCATCACAGAAGGCAATGAATGAATACATTAAAGGACATTCGTGATTTCTAATGTTATGAGAATAGATTAAATTATATATTCGGGGCGAACGCCGGTCATATTTAAAGTGACCTAATTCCACTGCCAGTAAAGATAAAATAATGATTTTAGCGTCAAATGACAGGTAGAACACATTAAAATGACATGATCTGCCAACTGAATTATTTTCATAGCAAACTTCTTTGTTATAGAATGAAAAGTAATATGTATATATATGAATTTTCTCTTTGCACCCTAGCGACAGGCTAGGGTATGGTCATTTGGTGGAAACATTATTTTTGTTATCAAGCCAAATTATACAAAACATAATATAATGAGAAAGGAGGATCATTACCTTTCATTTGGTATATAATATGTTAAAAATGGATAGGTTTGAGGTCTACAGTGGATGATTATATAGTGTTCTTTGAATCTCGATCGGCATGGACGAGCGTCAACGCGATTTTAGGGTTCTCTAATATATAGGTGCTAAATTGGTATTGCATCTCTTTTTTTTCTGCCAACAACTGATATCATGTTTGTAATACTCCTAGGCTTCAGAAAAAAATTGGTCTGGTAAGTTGTGTGTGGGGTGGGTGGGTGAAAGGGGGTCCTATCTGGCCAGCGGGCTAATACTTTTTACAATAAATACTTCATATCTAAAAACGGCGCATCTTGAAGACAGCAATATTCATCTAATTTACACTGACTATTATTGATAGAACAAAAAATAAATAAATAAACTGCTAGTATTTCGTATTAAATCACAGAAGTGAAAAGAGGAAAGACCTGGTTCTTTGTAACTAGAAAAGTGTCAATAGGTGACGCTAGTGAGGTCTCCAGCAGTGGAACTCTTGTTTATTCACAGACTAGAAGTAATACAACAAGGTTTCTGAAAAATGTGTAAAAATGACTTAATTATTATTATATACCAATTTTTTCTCACCAAATTTCAAACTATTTAATATATATGGAGCTGTGTAAAAATACATTTAACATAGAATTAGTTCTTATTAGATTCTACACATATAAATATATATATATTATAACGCTTAATAATTTAGCTGAAAAATGTTGAAACATGTGAATAAACATGTTTTAATTTAACAAAAACATTTGTCTTTCTTGGTGTGTTAAAATTATATTATTCAAAGGACATAAAATTAATCATGCTATTTCTATAGTTGTTTATGTAGAGCCGTGTTGTATAGATAAATCACCCTATATTTCTAAAATTTTAAGACTCCCAACCTCCACCCTTTTCAATAAGTATTACACATTACAAAATGATGTCAAATTAGGCAATCATCCTAATGTTTAGATATAAAAATAACCTAGTCGTAGTGTAATAAATATGATATATATATTAAAAATAAATGTTGATTACTGAAATTTCTTTTTGGAATTCATAGAGGTCACTAAGTAAGGTCAATCGAAACTTTATTTTAACTACATAATTTTAGGTATCTGTTCAGAATACCGGGACAGAAAGATCAACTTCAAGTATCTGGGTATGTCTCAGCTCATCCGGTTTATTAATTAATTAATTAATTATTACAGAACTATTAAGGTAAGGGTTTTTAGTTCTAATTAACACTACTGAAGACCATTTTATAATAATTATTGAAAGGGTGGAGATTGGAAGTCTTAAAAAGTAGAAATGGGGTGGTTTATTATATTTATTTGCCAGTCTTTATAATCATTATTTGAAACTTATTTGTCAATAAATGAACATTATCCGTAAGTAAATTAATATTGTTATAAACTGCCAAATATATTTTTAACTGAGAAATAACAGTTTCTTTCAATAGTATAAAAGGAACTACACTGTTTGGGGTGAGTAAACTAAGGATAAGAAAACTGAAATCCATTCATTTGCCAAAAATAATAAACCGTATTCTGCCTTCCCCGAAAACAATGTCTAAATCAACATAATGTGCATGATTATAATTATTGCTACTTCTATATATTGTAAGCTCCTTTGATTTAGATTAAAACTTAAATTATTGTTAGAGATTAAATCATCAATATAACGATAGGTGTAACTGTACAAATTAGGGTTTCACAGACGTACAAATACAGGTTAGCAATGTTTGTGGAGAAATTAGCTCCCGTCGGAATATCCATTATTTGTTTGAATAAGTGTTCTTTTAGAGGTATTGTAACTTTAATATATACAGCAGTTAAGTACATTGATACTTAGTGAATTTGAATTTAGGAACAATTATTTCAGTATCTATTAATCTATGGATCGATTAAATCATTAAAAACTCTAATTAAATCTTTCAAATTTATCTTGGTATATAATGTAATGAAATAATAATTAAATTAATTAAATCTTTCAAATTTATCTTGGTATGTAATGTAATGAAATAATAAGTAGTAACAGAATTAGCTGTTTTTTAAAGAATTTAAATTAGATAAGCATTCCAAAACTGGAATATTATGTTTAATTATTCAAAAATGATGATCCAAATAATTTAATGACAATAATTTTATTTTTCAAGTAAAACATCTAGAATGTTATTAAGTATAATAGATACGGATTTAATAACAGTGTTTAAAGAGTTTGTGATAAGTTGTTTGTTTGTTTTGAGTTTCGCGCAAAGCTACACGAGGACTATCTGTGCTAGCCGTCCCTAATTTAGTAGTGTAATACTGGAGGG
>NW_013665637.1:1289250-1298039 GCF_000517525.1 Limulus polyphemus | reverse complement strand
ACGGCTGAAAGGGCGATCATGTTTGGTGTGACGGGGATTCGAATCCGCAACCCTCAGTTGCGAGTCGAGCGCCCTAACGTATATTTATATTTCATTTTTAATACATTCTTCAAATTAGTGATAACTGTATTTTATGTAATGTACTTTTGTAAATGTTTTAGATATATTAATTTCATTAATCAAAATTTTTACATATAATTATTGCATATAAAACCAAAACAACATGTCACATTGGGATGTGAGTACGTTATAAATGTGATGATCAAATTCCATCATTCAATAAGACTTGCTCAAGAGTTGACGGTTGATGCTGTTGAATAGCTGCCCTTCCCTCTAGTGAGTCTACTCTATCAGATCAAAATTAAGGACAGTTAGTACAGACAGTCGTTGAGTAACTTTATGCAAATTTCCGAAAAAGCCAACCATTGTACGTTTTACATACTGTTGATAAAAATGTGAGTGTGAATTTAAAAAAAAAAGGTGATTTTCTTAAAATCTGCAGAATGATATATTATTCTTCAAGATTTGATTTAGTGAATTTATAGAATTTGTTGTTATTTTTGCCGATTCTGTTATAGTGAACCAGTAATTATTAATTAAACAATTCGATAGTAACTATCACACATTAATAGAAAGATTCTTGAAAAATGTGTTTTGTTATTCAAAAGATGTCGCTCTATTGCTAAATATACAGAAATACGGTGCTAGGGTTTATACTGTTGACCGTCTACCTTATTTTTTGAACCTGTGCCATACTAAAATGAAGATATAACTTTTATAATAGTCGTTTTAGTTATAAGTAACAGAGAAGAGATACATCTGAATAAAAACTAACACAGTTTCTAAATTACTCATGTTCATAATAAGTATATATATATATATATTTCTGTTAAAAGTCTTTCTCTACGTCGGTGTTCGTGTATTAATGCCACCCCCTTTCAGAAGAAATAATTTCCTTAAACATGGAAGCTCGGTGACGGTATAACAGAGTAGATCTATAACGGTAAAACTATGTAAATTTGTTTAAATAACACAGCTTTTCCTGGGTACAAACTCTAAAACAAGCTGCCATGTGAAACACCTGAAGGATATCCATTCTTTATGAGTCCTTTTATCCGAGATGCTGGGTGGGCTCTGCCATTTTTTTCCTATATTGTTTTTCATCTATATGAATGAATGTTTTCCTTTTTTATAGATATGACAATGTTTTTCTGCGTGACTCAAAGAGATATAGGTTTTGATTGCAGAAAACGAAGGATAAAGCTGAACCGTAAGATGCTTTTTGTTTATTACACTTAAATTTTGATAATATTTAACGACTTTATTTTTCATTAAACATTGTTTTCATAGATTTTTCAGTTTTCGTTAAAGTTCTTTCGGGTCTCTGATATAGTTATAATTAGTCATTATCAATACAGCACTGTATAGTCATTATGGCGACACTGTACTGAATTGTGTATTTGCTGAATCCTTTTTAAACAATGTATTTTGATTAAAGAAATAAAAACAAGAATAACTGTATTTGATTTAAGATTCATTTAACGGTTATACAAAATCGAATAATTTGCAATTTTCATGTGCAAACCTGGCTCATATACGTTGCAGACTTCAGTAAAAGGTGTGTAGATCCTTCACAGGTGTTTATGTTATTACAATGGTCCGACAGGTTTCTCTTTTAGCGACTGCAATGTAACCTATTGTTGTTCGAAAAAGTTGACAACACAGACAGTTATAATCTATTGTTGTTCGAAGAAGTTGACAACACAGACAGTTATAATCTATTGTTGTTCGAAGAAGTTGACAACACAGAGAGTTATAACCTATTGTTGTTCGAAGAAGTTGACAACACAGAGAATTATAACCTATTGTTGTTCGAAGAAGTTGACAACACAGAGTTATAACCTATTGTTGTTCGAAAAAGTTGACAACGCAGAGAGTTATAATCTATTGTTGTTCGAAGAAGTTGACAACGCAGAGAGTTATAACCTATTGTTGTTCGAAGAAGTTGACAACACAGAGAGTTATAACCTATTGTTGTTCGAAGAAGTTGACAACACAGAGAGTTATATCCTATTGTTGTTTGAAGAACTTGACAACAAAGATAGTTAAGTCTGAAACTGTACGCAAGCGTAGGTTTCAGTAAAAACAGGTATCCTGCACAACTCTCTGACGCCTTGAAAAAACTTGTACTGTTTGCTTCAATTTCGTGTGTGTGTATGTGAATCAAGGTTCTCAAGAATGGTACTCGTTAAAGGAAATACCGTAATCTATTGTCGCTTAAACAATATGTGCTCCATTAACATCAACCCACGAATAGCACAGAGTTGTTATCTAAACAGGCACGTTCATTCCACCTTACAATTTTGTTATGTTCATTTTTAAATAACATTTTAATATTTCACTATATGATGACATAAATGTAATTTAATATATAAAAAGGAGGGGAAGTGGGGTGACCTTAAACTGATGAATGTTATTATGTTTATTTCAGACCAACAATCGACATTCATAAAACATAAAAAATGGAGAAAAAATGTTCCGAAACATCGACATCTGACACAACAATCAGAAATGAGCATAAAATGTTTTACGTTAAAAAGTATATAACATTTGTGAAAATGACATCCATATTTAAAGCAACGCGTCTTTTTGTAATGGAACGTGAATAAATATTTGCTTTATTTTGTTGATAAGCATAAAGCTACAGAATTGTCCATCTGTGCTCTGCTCACCCTGGTTATCACAACGTGATTTTCAATGTGCAAGCCCTCAGACTGAACCTACAGAGGGCATGAGTGTATGAAACAACAAACGTCACAACCGCCCAGTTTTAACATTATTGCTAAGGGTACTGGAGAGAGTATCTTAATAGTCGTAGGCATAGTTGTGACAGTTGATGAACAAGCGCATATTTTTCCTGTCAAGAGAACAAGACGAATAAACGTAAAAAGTAAGATTTCAATTTTACGTTTTCAACGACATTATAAAAGTCGTTCTATATGTGGATTATAAAAACGGTGAAAGTTCGATACATATCGTTAGAAGTAGAAATATAATATTCTAATAAATTCTGATTCATTATCATATTGTACAATTGTATAATATTTGCGTATGTAAGGTAAAATATCTTTGATATTTAGGAATGTCGTTGCAAGGAAACGCAAAGCTTGGTGCAGAGGTTATAATAGCGTATGAATAACCACAGATAATAGCTTTTTTAAATCTATTTAAAAGACTGGTGAATAAAAGTTAACTTTAGTAATTTCAGTAAAACTGTACTTTAATAACTTCAAACCTTTCTCACATAATTCACACAAACAAAATACAAATACATTATTCGTGTAGTGTTACACTGTACTATTAGTTGCAGCAGTAATAACACAGGCCTGCCTGCGATGGTTTATTGTCTTGAAATTTTTCCATGTTCTACACTAATTCTTGTACGCTGAATCCCAAAATGATATCCATTTTTCTCCATCGCGTACATATTTGTTTACAAAACGTTATAATGCAATACATAAAAGAAAGACCAAAACAAGTAGTTTTGAGAATAAAAGACAGATTTCACACAAAAAATCAGGATGAATGAGGATGCATATTCGTTTAACATCAATGTTCTTCCATTTTCTTCAGACTGTTTGTATTTTTGTTAAGAAATTTAATAATCAAAAATGTTCATTGTGGTAAACAAAATTATAAATTGATCTAAGTAAGAGATTTGTTTATTCCCGATTTGTAAAAAAAATCCTTAAATGATAGAAAAAAATGAATATTATTTTCGAAATCTGCGTAGATGAATTATGGAAAATCCGTTATGAAAACCAAAACAACTTTTATCAAGTTTAAATTCGCAGGCCTATATAATTACATCTGTTTTGTTGTGTTCGTTTCTGTACTGAGCATCCTTGCGAAGATAGCTCGTCTGATCGCGTATCTTTAACGCATATAGTAATAGTTATGTATAGTTGTAGCTGTAAATTCCTTTAATAATGCTAACTATTCATTATTGTTTAAAGAAGAGTAGAAACGTTAAAAATTTTCGAATGTGCAATATTGTCTTTAGCCAAATCTGAAGTAACGTTTCAGTTATTAACTTTTGTAATGTTATTAAGATATTATACTGATGAGGTCAAAATATTGTTCAGTGAAAGATGTTTAAAAAAAAGCATTCAACGTTATTCGTTTAAAAAAAAAGATTGAATGTTATTCGTTTAAAAAAAAGGTTTAATGTTATTCGTAAACCAAGGTTATCGATCACATATACACAAATGTTCATTTAAGTTCTTGGCAAGGGACTTTAGCAGGTTCTTGAATCTTCAAAGGTTTCAGGTGAGTGTTTTTAATGCAAACTTTAGTCAATTTATTGCACATTTTATTAACAGTACAGAATTATATAGATAGCGATATTTACGTGTGAGTTAACTTGACCTTTATGGAATAAGACAAAATAAAAATACATGCAGTTTATTTCACTTTTATTACATGAAAATAATCAACCTTTTCCTGTTAAAAAGTGCACTTTAACCAATTATCAACCAAAATTGAGATGAGCAGTTTGCCAGAGGAAAAATAGCATTTCTCAGAATTTATAACTCAGTCTCCATATTTATTTTCGTAGTTTAAAATGATTAAATAATTTCTCTTAAGAAGTTATTTAACAAATGATTCACGCATAACCTAAATGATATTTTTGTGTGTATTTTCGTTTTACATTTATAGGTTAGGATAACGTGTATATCTCCTATCGCAACAAGAAAACTTGTGAAAGAAATGATGCGTTACTAGGTTACTAATGTGCTTCTAGGTTACCAATCCACTGTATAATTATCTAGAAAACGTATGAAGGTCACTGATTTATTGCACTGCTGATTACCGTTTCTTCTTCACAGTTAAAACAAATCAAATCACTTGATCACGATTCGCACGATCTCCAATATAATATGTTCTTAATAAAAGTTGTTTCTTGTTATTTCTTCTTAAGCGTAAAACCACACAATGAGCTATCTGCGCTATGTCCACCAAGGAGAATCAAATTCTGGATTTTAACGTTATTAACTTACCACTGAAACACCACATAACAAGAGTTATTTGATCCCATCTGGGGTTAAGTCAAATTGGTTTCTTACATAAAGCAGAACCACATAACAATACACAAGCACAACGCACTTTTTTCAACCCTAGTTACTCAAGCTCTTCCAGTCTATACACGTAATATTGAGTTAAACAGAAATAGACTATTTATAGGTACTCCACCTAAACGGGCCATGACGAGATAATGTGAAACTATACGTTCTAGGAAACAGTAATTATGATGTATTAGATCTAAATGCACCTTAAATTAGCCTTTTACATCTTATGATTTTTTTTCAAATTGATGTATTTGCTGCCTTCTTAGTGGA
This sequence comes from Limulus polyphemus, assembly GCF_000517525.1. Classification (NCBI taxonomy): domain Eukaryota; kingdom Metazoa; phylum Arthropoda; class Merostomata; order Xiphosura; family Limulidae; genus Limulus; species Limulus polyphemus. The sequence continues at coordinate 1,292,640 of NW_013665637.1, read as the reverse complement.
AGGCCTTGGATAAATGGTGTTTTACCATTACTGCTCGAGTCCTATTCCGTCTGGATCTTCTGCCTCTCTTATTTATTTGACAATTGTTCTAGGGACGATATTATACGTTTTTCACATCAACAAACAGTAGTGAAATGTTATAAAATGAATTTTTTTTCAGTAACTCGAAAAGTAAAACTATATGTACACCAGTTTCAAGTTACAGGTCATCAACATTTCATAAACCTTGCCTTGATTTGCTTGCCTTGATCATTTACTATCGACTCTATCACGCATATTCCATTCTGTATTTTGAGTTTATAACCCCATACAATCTTCAGCTAAAAGATATAGACACTTTTTGAATGGTTCAGATTGTGAAGTTTCTCTTCCATCTTTTCCTGGTACAAACCAGTCTGGTAATGTAAGAATTAAGTAAAAAACAAACAAAACAATATGTTATCCGCACGACCGCAGGTATCAACTTAAAACTTGTATATTAATAATACTGTAGGATATACAAAACTTTCCCGGCTAAAATACTCCACACAACACTAATTAGTTACACAATACATTTATAATTGTTACCTCGTGTATGTGAATTTGGCAGCTTAACTAACTATAAAATACTTTTTTCAGGCCTTATCTCTTATATATATGTTTTTTTATATATTTTTTTGCAAATTCTCCTAAATATTCACTTCTCAGCTAGGGCCCGACATGGCCAGGTGGTTAGGACGATTGACTCGCATCCTGAGGTCCGCAGGTTCGAATACCTGTTCCAACAAACATGCTCGCCCTTTCAGCCGTGGGGGCGTTATAAAGTAACGGTCAATCCCACTATTCGTTGGTAAAAGAGTATCTGCAGAGTTGGTGGTGTGTGGTAATGCCTTCTAGTCTTTCACTGCTAAATTAGGGACGGCTAGGGCTGATAGCTCTCATGTAGCTTTATACGAATTTCAAATCAAACCACTTCTCACTTTTTAGTTATCTAAGAATAAGGTTACCAAACCGTATTTTGTTTTGTTCCGATCGGAAACAATAAAAATATTAAATTGCCCCAGTTTCTCTATACCTCAATGTGAGTTTGATATGTACGGTTTGTCATTATACGTGGCATTTTTTAAATTTTATTTGGAGGATTACTTGACAAAGACAATTTACACGGTACACTGCTGAGTTTTCTTAATCGAAACTGTCATTGATATTTGAAGACCTGCCAAGCCACCAAAAAGAAAACGAAGAAACAACATTTTTCTTTTGAGTAAGTTCAAGTAAGTAGGCGCAGTTTTATTACCATTATTATTAACTAGATAAGGTTTTAACAGATTTTGTCCATGGATTTAAAGCGTGGTGCAATAATCCTCAGATTATTTAGCAAATGGTAAAAAAGTGTGTTATTGTAAGTTAAACTGTACTAGAGTTGTTACTATATCACTCTAGTGTGTTATTGTAAGTTAAACTGTACTAGAGTTGTTACTATATCACTCTAGTGTGTTATTGTAAGTTAAACTGTACTATAGTTGTTACTATATCACTCTAGTGTGTTATTGTAAGTTAAACTGTACTAGAGTTGTTACTATATCACTCTAGTGTATTATTGTAAGTTAACTGTACTATAGTTGTTACTATATCACTCTAGTGTGTTATTGTAAGTTAAACTGTACCAGAGTTGTTACTATATCACTCTAGTGTGTTATTGTAAATTAAACTGTACTAGAGTTGTTACTATATCACTCTAGTGTGTTATTGTAAGTTAAACTGTACTAGAGTTGTTACTATATCACTCTAGTGTGTTATTGTAAATTAAACTGTACTAGAGTTGTTACTATATCACTGTAGTGTATTATTGTAAGTTAAACTGTACTAGAGTTGTTATTATATCACTCTAGTGTGTTATTGTAAGTTAAACTGTACTAGAGTTGTTACTATATCACTCTAGTGTGTTATTGTAAGTTAAACTGTACTAGAGTTGTTACTATATCACTCTGTGTGTAAGTTTTTCAATCTGGAAATCTGGTAATCCTTTCTAAAAGGTAGTTATTTATGAATATGTGTAAAGTTACACACTCCAATAGCAAAAACATGACTGATAATAAAGTCAAACCTATATATTAGGTCGTTAAGAAATTAATGTCGCATTTTGGAACACTTTAATTAACCATCCCACGAAAAACGTACATCACGTATAATAGTTAAACGAACCGCCTAAACGTCACGTTAGTGTAGCGTATGTAATGTGTAAAGATTAGTATACTCTAATCCCTTATAGTGATGGCACACGGCTAAACGCACATTCGGCATGTAATGCTGTTTGAATACAAGAAGGGAAACAACGCCTCTGTAGCCACAAAGAATAACAAAGAAGTTTGTTTGTTTGTTTTTATAGATAAACATAAGAAACACATATTTCCATCATCACACTGATTTGTGCCAACATTTATAATATCTATACTAACATGACGCAGACGTACAACAATAAATCGAGAAACAGAAGATATGACGTGTATATATATATTTATATATTTGTTTGTTTGTTTTTGAATTTCGCGCAAAGCTACACGAGGGCTATCTGCGCTAGCCGTCCCTAATTTAGCAGTATAAGACTAGAGGAAAGGCAGCTAGTCATCACTACCCACCGCCAACTCTTGGGCTACTCTTTTACCAACGAATGGTGGGATTGACCCTAACATTACAACGCCTCCACAGCGAGCATGTTTGGTGGGACGGGGATTCGAACCCGCGACCCTCAGATTGCGAGTCGAGAGCCCTAACCACCTGGCCATGCCGGGCCATCAAAGAAGTCTATGGAAATGTTTTGAACGTTCGTAAGTGTCAACGATGGTTCAGCAAATTTCGTTCAGGTGACTTTAGCCTTAAAAACTGTGATGGTTGGGGTAGACATGTTGGAATTTATATTGATACTCTGTAGACGCTTGTTTACTCTAGCTCAAGGCAACACACTCGTGAAATGGTCCTGAAATTGCATGTCTCTCATGAAACAATACGTAAACATCTAAGAAGATGTTTGGGTGCCTCACGAACTCTCCGATGATCATCGTTTCCGACGTGTGAACGTTGCTTCGTCTCTTCTGGCGCGTAATGCGCGTGAACCATTTTTGGACAGAATTGTTACAGGTGATGAAAAATGGATTCCCTATGCCAATAGTAAACGCCAAAAAACAATGCCTCAGTCCTAGACAAAAACTACTTCCGACCCCAAAACCTGGACTCCATCCATAAAAAGTAATGATTTGCATTTAGTGGGACATCAAAGGAGTAATTTATTTCGAACTTCTCAATCCACAGCGAACTGTCAATGCAGAGATCTATAGTAAACAACTGGAACATTTAAGTCAAGCCCTTCATCAGAAACGCCCTTCACTCATCAGTCGGGAATGTGTTCTTCTT
>NW_013665637.1:1281020-1288375 GCF_000517525.1 Limulus polyphemus | reverse complement strand
ATTGTCACTGGTAATGAAAAATTGATTCTCTATGCGAATATTAAACGCCAAAAACAATGGCTCAGTCCTGGACAAAAACCACTTCCGACTCCAAAACCTGGATTCCATCCTCAGAAAGTAATGATTTGCATTTAGTGGGACATCAAAGGAGTAATTTATTTCGAACTCCTCAATCCACAGCGAACTGTCAATGCAGAGATCTATAGTCAGCAACTGGAACATTTAAATCAAGCCCTTCATCAGAAACGCCCTTCACTCGTCAGTCGGAAAGGTGTTCTTCTTCTCCACGACAATGCACGTCCACATGTGTCACGTTTGACGTAATACAAGATTATGGAGTTGGGTTAGGAAGTTCTCCCCCACCCATCACATTTTCCAGATATGACACCATCGGATTACCATCTTTTTCGTTCGCTGCAACACCATCTTAATGGGAAAACGTATGCAAATGTGGAAGGTGTTAAAGAGGACATCGACATGTTTTTTTGCTTCAAAGCCAAGTGATTTCTTTAGTCAGGACACTAACAACCTGATTGTAAGATGGAAAACCATCATCGATAGAATGGAGACTATTTCATTTAATAAATGTTTTGTTTTGATATATAAGCTGTTCGGGTTTTTTATCTAAAAAAAACAACAACATTAATTTCTTGACGGCCTAATATTTAGGTTCCCTGGTCCTCCACTTTTGTGTAATACAATAAAATAGTTTTACTTTTAGTACTTGCATCGATTTGAAATTCTAGTAACAGACGACAGACATCATTAGCTCACGCCAAAATAGGAACCAACAATGTAAACGTTTGGAGTGTCAAAATCATAAACTCTTTCCAGCTATTATAGATATTTCATCTCCTTTGAAACTAGAACATGATACATTCCTATGCAGCCAAACGTTACCGCTATAAATATGCTTTGCTATTTTTGTTTGTTTATAGAATGCCTTTAAGTGTATGAATTATATTCTATAAACATGTTACTAAATATGAAATTCTTGCATGGAAATAATAATATAATTATTGTTTTTTCATCAATATCAAAACATTGATCCGCTGTTATAAAAAAAAAAGGTTCGAATTGTTAATCAAAAGTTTCTGCTAAATAAATTAAATTGTTATTTTGTCAAGCAAACTCACCATTTGCTTTGTAAAAAAATTCATTTTAACACGTTGTCCACGTCATATCGTAATAGATATAGCTATACATATCGGTAGGGCCTTTTTGTGCTCTTTGTTTTAAAAGATATTTTATATTGAAGGAATTCTATAAATTAAATGTAAACGTGAATAATGATAAACTAACGTATGGAGTGTATTAGCAAACTAGTTGGGATACTTTTTGCAGTGTATATATATATATGTATATGTTAAACTAAGAAATAGTTTTACTAACACACTAGTTTGTATAATTGCAACAGTGTAACATATATATGTAGATGATAAACTGAGAAATGGTGTCTGTTAACAAACTAGTTGGGATAATTACTGCTATGTTTATATATATATGTAAATGAAAAACTTAGGTATGTTATTTAAAAACAAATTAATTGGGATAATTACACACACACATAACTAGATTCTTGCATTTTCGTACTTATCTATAAAATTCTAGCCGTGATTCAGTAACCGGACGCATGACATCAATAAAACGAAATATTATTAAATAATCTGTTATCCCACTATGGAATACGATGTTTACTGTAAAATGAATATTTGAGCATAAGCAACAAAAATGATATCAGTGTTTTAAACATTTTAATTTATCTGATAAAATGGACCTTATCAGGTTTATAAAATTTACTTTATCTGATAAAAAGATCCTGTAACTTACTTACAGCTCTAAACCATAAAAAAGCACTAAATTAAACTTCACTGAGATAGTTTTCTGATCCAAATGTTAATATTCTATAATCTGTATAAATGTCCAACTAGAGAAATATTAGTACTCTTCAAACTAGTATAAATTGTAATGAATCTTCCAAAATAAAAGCATTTCAAAAGTTATTCTTTCTTTTCAACTTTTATGCCGATTATAAAAATCTAAGAATGTGATAACTTAGCTGTTCCCATGGTTTCGGTATTCTTGAAATGTAGCTGGAAAGACCTAAAAAATTGATGAAAATAAAATATTTTCCATATACTCAACAGAGACTCTGTTTTCTTTTTTCGAACATTCTGTACAATTATTTATTGAGCAATTCACTTAGAGCGGTGATGTAACTTTGAGCCATTTGAAGAGTATCGTATTTCGATAGTTTTTTGTCGTTTCCGATTGACGGTACAACTTCACGAAGGCGGTCGAATGCGATATTAAGAGTATGCATTCGGCGTCGTTCACGAGCGTTAGCGGCTATTCGGCGCTTTCGAGTAACGGTGTGAGAAGCTGGTAGTCCACCTCGGTTCTTGCTTGGTTTTACGAAATTACTAGAGCCGTGCACGACGGAATTACTGTCACTAGGAATTCTGATACAGTCGTTAACGTTCAAATTGTTATTTTTGTGGGGAAAATAGCAAACACAGTCAGAAGAAAGTTTCGTTGAAGCATTATCACTGAATTTTTCTTTTTGGTAGTCTGACAAAAGGTGGTCAGCCGAAAGGTCGTGTGAGTCAAGACTCTTTGTTGATACTTCGTCCTCACTGCGTTGCGATACCGGACTGTCCACTGGAGATGACCGACACTTTTCTGGACTGGACCTTACAATGGAGAAAACAACAGGAGAAGAAAGCGCGTGATGGAAGATCTGAACGTCAGGGGTTTCTACAGATTTTTTAGGAAAACATTCCATGCTCGCTTGTAATCCTAATTAGAGGAAGAAGCTAAGCCAGTCCATCAGTCACTCATCCAGACTGTGAACAGAACAAATGATGAAAGCAGTACCAGACATAAATTATAACTTACGAGAGAAACAACAACTAGCTTACCTGCGAGTTTATTAAGAACTACAGCCGATCTGAATCAAGTATTTTTTCGGCTAGAGATTCTGCTTTCTGGGAACCGGCCTGTTACTGGCGTAGTGACGTCAATACCTAGCGAAGTCGTCCAATCCAAGGCTAGTCAGGTAGTGAAATATGCTACAAGGAAAGAGGGTTGCAGTTTCTTTCTGAAGGGAATGGGTTTAATTTTACTACCACCTCTGTCACTGGTTTATTCAATATCGTGTAAAGAAACAATTTGATTTTCTATTTTAAATCCCATGTTTCGAATTTAAAAAAATCCATTCAACTGTAAATGCTGGGACTTTCTTTAGAGAGGGAAAACATTAATAGTTCTTGCTGCATTTGTTTGACTTCTTCTTTCTATTAGAGCGGTTTTGAGGAATACACTCTTGAAGTAAAAATAAAATAAAAGCTTCGTTCACGGCGCATATAAGCGTTCCACATTTGTCTGTAGTACGAAACTAATCCTAATGTACAATAGCATAGAAACCTCGATTTAAGAAAAACAATAATATGATCTTGAACACTGTGAAAGTAAATAGTTTTCAAGGTCTTTGTAATTCTGGAATGTTCCTGATTTTATCATTCATGGATTTGTCACGGTGTACATTTAGTCGCAATCAGTATCAGTAGAAAAACAGAAGCAGACAATAAAGTAAAAATGTAAAATTATGTGTTAGTGCAATAAATAGGTTAAGATTGGTGCTAAATTTGCGGAATTAACAAATTCAAATGAACAAAATTAAATACCTGCCCATTTGGTTTACATTCAACCTGCACCGCTGAAGTTGTTTTATTGACTTAACTACTTATTAGTTTTATTACATTAAAAATAAATTACTGGGGAAAATATCCTCGTCTTAATTTGCAATAAATCTACTCTTTGTATAATTTGTTGGAGATTATTCTTTAGTTTACTGTGATAAATAAACAATAATATAAACGCTAAACACAATATTATTATTAAAATGCAATATTGTTTTAATAGCCTCCTTACATATAACTGTAAAGCAAAGAAATATATTGTTATGTTTCTGAAACAAGAATAGTCTAATCGTTAGCTGTTCTTTTATTTTTATTATATAGTTGCACAGTAAAACTGTCGCCTGTTTTAGGTAGTAAGTAAAATTTGCCCATATTTGTCGAGCTGCCCAGGCCTGTTAAGATATTGTGCTTTTATTAAAGACTGTGTACTCTAAAGAAAATGCGTCTTCAACACACATGTAACACTCTTGATTAATAGAATTACAAACTTGTGCATGTACTTAACAAGCACTGATCAGACACAACCACAATGGAACAAATTTATATAATTCAAAGAGTAGCGTGTGTGCGTGCATGGAAAGCTTTTTAAACTTTATCATACTATGGAAACATGAAATTAGAAATAGAAAACTACGGACGACATCACCATATTCGTAAGGGAGAGATGGGGATAGATAGTACTATGCATTGCAAGGGGAAAGGTATTTGGGGAATAGATTTGGCATTCTTCAGAACCCCATCTCAGACAGAAGTGTTTATATGATAAGGTTTCGTGCATGAATGTTTTATTTTGTTTATAGACACTTAGAGTAATGATACCGTCACCCTGTTAAGTAGGGACCTGGGAACAATATCGTTGTGTTTTAATAAATGCTCCCCATTTTGAATGCATCTCTAGATCTGGTGCTAAATATTTGTTTGTTTGAAGTTAAGCACAAAGCTACACAATGGGCTATCTGTGCTCTGCCAACCACGGGTATCGAAACCCGATTTCTAGCGTTTTAAGTCCGCAGACATGCCGCTGTGCCACTGGGGAACCTCTTGCTAAATAAGTCAATCGGTTTGTCAGACCATTAGGCTCAAGGTATCTTTTGTACAAGAGGTATATGATGTGTATCAAGTGTTGTGGAAGAGGTGTAACTAATTTAGGTTTTAACTTCGTACTCATTGAGACGCCCCTCACGGCCATCAAATTCATTCAGAACTCATACTTGAATAGGTCAATTAAGAAACACGAATTTTTCCCCGTACTACGGTCATGGTCAAAATCTTTGCATATTTTGTAATAAATAAAATCATTATTATTAAGTTGGAATGCAAATATACTTAGCACTGTCAAACAGAGAAATGCAAGTTATATTAAATATCTACATATGTAATTTATATAATGAGACAGGTTCTGTGGACATCATGAACGATGTGTTTGAACAGCAATCAATTTTTCAGACACCTGTAGAAAGATGTGTAATTCAACGTTTTACCTATCACAACAAAACCTTACCAAAACATAGATGATGACAAAATATAACATCAAATTATTATAAATAACGTCTGTAACCGAATATCAGTTCATATTAAAAGTTCAGTACTCTAATAACATCCGCAAGTCGAGTCGGAAAACTGCTAACCACTGTACCTGAGTTGCATCGCCTTCTAATGACAAGTTGGGATGAAATCACAGTTTATTACATCAATAACCATCGACGGCATGCCACGTCAGTGTGCCCAACAGTTCTCAATGGAATTACAATCCGGAAACTTTGCTGGCCATGGCAATCTTGTGACATCCTCCTGGTCAAAATAATCCTATACAATACACACATTGTCATCCTGGAACACCAAGTTATTGACAAACCTTGCCCTAGCATATACCAGAGATATCGTCTCCACGTCATACCTACTGGGGGAGTCGCTGACGTTTCCCTAGAAGATATGAAAATTATTTTTTCCACTATTATTAGTAGCTGCTCAAACATGTACTGCACCACCTCCTGTATGTTCTTTGCGGGAAAGACAGTCTTCCTTCATTTGTTCTCCAGGTGAACGACTAACACAAATTCTACCAACAGCTTTGACAAGCCAGAAACAGGACTCATCTAAAAGAATTACATGTCCCCAATGTCCTAACTGTAAGTTGGCATGCTTTTCCTGTCCAAGTAGCACGGTGATGGCGGTGAATTCTGGTTAATATCGGTTTGCAGATAACTCTTCTTGTGAAATAAGCTTGTTTTGTCAGTCTTCTATTCACCGTTCTTCTGGATACCCTGGAATGAATGTATTCATGCTATTATTATCGTAAGGTGTTGCAAAACTTTGATGTGTTAACCTCATCAAAATACGGTCATATCGGGCTTTGGTTTTTGGCATCTACCAGTAGGCTTTCCTGGAAAAACGTTTCATGCAATCTCATTACGTTTGAGGATTCTGGATACAGTTCACTGGGGGTATTCTACAGTTTTGGTAATGTCCGTTTCCTTCACACAATTTGACGCCCTATAACTTGTTACACGTGGCGACGCATGACTCTACGCCAAGTACAGAGAAATTTTCTGAACAAAATATTGATCTGTTTCGAAAAAGATTATACCAAAATCACACTCTTTTATTCAAAACAGGTTTGTATGTGTGCTTCGACGACCAAATGCTCAAAACAGTTTATACAGAACAGAATAGTAATTCGTAGATTTTTGTCCAATCATATGCCACCTTCTCTGTTACTACTCAGGCATTTACTCAATAACTACTCCATGAATATAGACAATAGCATTAATATAGAACAGTTTGCAAACATTTTGTCCAAGACTGTATTAATTATAACTACTAGATAATGAAACCATGGTTGATCCAGACTTATAACACGCCAACTTTCAACCAGTATTTCAAGGGAACGGGGTTGGTTTCTGTCAGGCGCAAAACTGTACTCAAAGGCCTATATAAGCTATGCCTATAAAAAAAAATCGAACCAAAAATTTATCGCTATGAACTCTGAAGCCATTGGATGTGTGGGGCGAAGTGGCTTTTTAGATGGCAACGACAAATTGAAAACTACTTTTCTAGCAACACCTCTATTTTGTTGCACCCACCATCATGCCCCAAGTTGAACAGCAAACGCGATCTGGCTAAATAATGAATGAATATTTGCTGTAAAATTGCTATCAATGCTATAAGTGTAGCTACCAGTTTGGCCGCCAGTTTTGCTTTCATTCATTTAAGTCGCACACCTAATCCTTTCTTTTTTTTGGCCATACCTTTTTTCACACCTAAGGTGTTTTTGATTAGATATCATGACTTTTTGTCAATATACACTAACAAACCACAGCAAGTAAGAAAGTGACACTCGATATTCGCCCACATTAGGTTAAGGATCGCAACATTATCATTCTGAACAGACCTTTACAGAACCAACCACATTTTTTCAAAATATATGGTGGTAACAGGACTTGAAGACGAAAGGCGGAAGACTTTCGAAACGTCGTCCTCTACATTTGTATCTCTACTACAGGAAGTTGCCGTCCATTTTACAAAGTTTCATCAGGATAGAGTTAGTTTGCTTAATAGATAGAAGCATTGAGTTAGCCCGGCATGGCCAGGTGGTTAAGGCACTCGACTCACAGTCTGAGGGTCGTGGGTTCGAATCCCCGTCACACCAAACAT
>NW_013665637.1:1265830-1280101 GCF_000517525.1 Limulus polyphemus | reverse complement strand
TAGCGCAGATAGCCCTCGTGTAGCTTTGCGCGAAATTAAAAAACAAACAAGCATTGAGTTCAAAATTACTGACTGAAAAATATCATAGTGGTATTTTAAAAGATGTGATTTTCAAATGTAGGGAATTCACAGTGGTTTTTTATAAAGATTTAATATATCTTTTGAACTTATTGGTATATTTTCATTGCGTGAAACACTGTTTAACAAAACGCCAGCCTTGAAAAAAATGTTTTTATTTTCCTGTAATAGTTAATGCGATCATCATGTCATGTTGAGATTTGTTAGTTAAATAAGCGATCTTTTAAACAACTAAAATAACACAAACAATATTTATCTTGCTATTAATATTGTTCAAATACGAGAATCAAAATAGTTTTAGAACTAGTTGAATATTTAAGTAATGTTGAAAACTAACAAATGAGGTATTCTTTGAAAATATCACTTCCATACCAACAAGGCGTGTATTTACCATTGTTTCCTATTCCACTCATCATCACGTGTGACGAATAGCAGTAGTTTGATGAATTATGTTGAAGCATACTTTTTTGGCCAATATTTAAGATTGACCATTTACCATCATTGGGTTTAAAAGTTAACAGAGTCACGATAACATCAGCTACGGTGTTTGATATTTGGAACGATAATTTGATATAACAGCAGTAATTATTTCAATCAATTATCTGAATAGGCACTTCCGAATTCAGGATCACATTCCTATAAAGGTCACCTAAACTCCGTGTAGACAAGGTCATTTTGTCTGTTACACCTTTCCATTTACTTCATAATTGGCAACGCCTTCAGAAGCAGGTCACGAACAGAAGTCGTTTGATTGAGGCTTCTCAGGGCCTGAAGACTGGATAAGAGAACTATGAATTTATAGCTTAAAGATATAATAAGAAGAATCTCTCTGATGACCCGAGATAACCTCCAGCATTAAAAAAATAAAGCTCCTCCCTCGTGGTTAGAATTACTCATTGTCTGACTATGAGACACAAAGGATTCGACAACCACCTGAGAAATACAAGACCATGTCTGAGAAAACCTATACTTATTGCGAGAAATTTCTCCCCTCAATTAGAACTATATAACATAGACAGATTTCTTATATCGATCTGTTTGTTCGATGCGATCTCGGACACAAGAATATATCCTTCTAAGGTTCTTGAGATGTAATTTAGATAGACATAAAACTATATCATCTATTACTTAAGTGTATTTTAGTGACAACTCCTAGCCTTAAGGCTTACTTGTATTTTCTACATTGACGTTACGGTACCGTTACCATGTTGTTTATACTTATCGCTGATATCACGAACGGGATAATACAGAAAAGAAAGAAAGAAAATGAAGTCAAATAGAAGGAAATATTTTTAGTTAAGCTTTGAGGCCTTGTTTAGCAAAAATTTGAAGAACTATTTTATGAACAGACGATTGTATTAATATTTAATTGGGTAATATTTTTTTCCATTTGGTTCAGATTTATGAAAAAGCTTCAGTACATTCCCTGCTTATGCTATATACGTAAAAACCGGCTTTAGACCACGGATGACAGAATTCTGCATCAGCTAGCGCGTAAAAAGCTTTTCAAAAACGTACTGCAGGGTGTCAATGAGAGTGAAGCTAGTTTAAGCCTTTATAAATATCGCATCGCGATTAAGATTTCCAGACGTTTATCAAGCTGAATACTGTAAGATGTGTTTGGAGGAAAAAGACGAATTTACTCAAATCTGAATATAATTACAAATGAGATATATAACTTTAAATATCACCCGGTTATTCAGTTTATATTCGCCAATTGTACTTTTAATAAGCAATCTATTACTCACGGCAGAGAATATGACTGTTTTAGTAGGTGTTGGGTTATACCATCAGATTCGGAATACCTAAAGCCTAAGAGTGAGATATATGACTGTTTAGGGCATGATTCAGGGATCACTTTTGCCGTGCTGCTTTCTGTTATCCAAAAAGTCGTAAAGGTGTTTGTATCTTATCAAAGGGCACCACCTACAGTCTATGGTCATTTCATTTCGCCATTATTTTAGTAATCTTCCCTCCTCTTGTTCTTATAATATTCTCGCACTTCACTTAGAAAAAGTCTTCGTATTTTCCATTCTTTGCCTGATCTTGAATCGTTTTTTTTCCTTCGTATCGTCAAGATTCGCACAACGCCAAATCGTCTTCGCTCGCTTGACAGCATCTCCTCCGTCGAAACTTCTCTGACCTCTTTTATGGCTAACTTTCTGAGCAACTGGTGTGTCATCGTGATCACATCCACACTTGCTGCACTTGTAACCTCTCGGACATTTTGCTACTGTACGTTTACAGGTTGGATTTGAATCTGACCTCGTTTCCATCTCGAAAAGAACAAACACTCAGAAATTTTGGCTCGTTGTCTCAGCAGTTCCTAACAGGTTTCATAAACAGTTCAAGAATAGTGAGCCATATATAATATACTAGAATAATGACCATTATTTTAATTTGGTTAAAACAAATCATTCAATAATACTGATAAAAAAAAACAATAATAACTTATTTGGATGTTATCCAATTATAGATCAGCGTACCTCTCTAGATTTCTCATAAAATAATACATATTCCTGTAGACTTGCAGAAAACAAAATGCCGGATGTGGTTCCTAGAAAGTGACCTACCATTCCCGCTGCCTTTGAGTCAAATGCTACTTGTTAAAATTATTTAATATAAGTTTTCTCCTTAAAAAAGCAAAACTAATTTTGTTTTATTGTCCACGCATTAAACATTTCGCTTACGGTAAAAACTTTGAGCGTAAAACTCTGCCTAGTTTTATGGAAGTATCTTAATGATAAAATATTCTAGTTTTTACTCAACATGTGAACGCTCTAAACAAACATGTTTGCTCTCATAAAAACCACTGACCATAATATTTTCTGTTACAGAAGTACATTAACCTGAGCATTTTCAGAGGTTAGTTATAAAAAAGGGTCTAGAAATGCCAGGTTTAGGTTATGTCATTACCGATGACTTATTCGTTTTGGTTCGAGTGTTTTCCAGGCATCACGAGCATTCAGTTAGACAGTGTCCTTATACGTAAATGAATAGCTACATTCTTACTATTTGTTTACCTTTTTTTTTCGACATAAACTTGTTAACATAAAAGATGTTGTTAAACTGGCCGATTCTTTTTCTTTTAAATCTAATCGTACATTAAATCCTAATATCAAAACTAACATTTTATTTATTTTTTAATTGAAATCGTCTGAACTCGTTATCAAACCTTAAGGTGCGATGGATAAATTTGTAAATTGGTTATCTTTTCAGGAGCAGACATTTCCGGTTCGGAAAATTAACTTGTAGTGCACGCACATTTATGATTAAGAATGAAAAAACAAAACAAAAACAATTAAACAATCCGCAAATAATTCGTTTTATGTGTTTATCACATGAAACTATTTCAAAAACAAGAATTCTGATCTTACTGATTAGATGACGGAAAGAGAGGATATTTTCGATAGATCTCGTCAATACCTTTACTCGTGTACCTTTACTCTTCAATACCTTTACTCGTGTACCTTTACTCTTCAATACCTTTACTCGTGTACCTTTACTCTTCAATACCTTTACTCGTGTACCTTTACTCTTCAATACCTTTACTCGTGTACCTTTACTCTTCAATACCTTTACTCGTGTACCTTTCTATTTCCACTGTACAGATACGCTAAACCTACAAAAAGGCAGGCACACTTACAATAAAATACTAAATTTTTCCTTAAGACCATGAACATTTAGAAATTGTAAACAAGGTTTGAAGCTAATAAGCTGTAATGCAATGTGTAAACAACGAAATTAAGCAGAAGTTTAATGGTTTACCTATTACATAAAATAAATTATAATATCATTAAAAAGGGGGATTAGGTATTTTTTGGTTGTTTGACTATATGAACCCCAAAACCTCTAATATTGTCAAGCAGGATTACTTCTCGAAAGCGTCTCACTTATGACGTAATTTATCACCACTACTATGAATTTATGAGGTGTCTACTACCTTTATCTTAACAATGTGTTAAACTTGGCCAGAATGACACATATCAAGTGGAACTCTGCCAGTCTTCATTCCAACCATTACTAACGTTAGTTGTAACTCTTGAGATACGTTACACGCCGATTAACAATAAGTAAAGCATACAATACGAAAACAGTAATCGTCAAGAGAGATATAAAGAATAAGATATATAATGCACGTTTTCAGTTATTTATCTACTTTCAAATAAAGCATTCAATAAATTAAAAGAATATTTGAAATTTAATTTGTGGGCTTAGGAAAAATATGTATTGTTTTGAGCATTTTCATTTCATCAGTTAACAACCCAAAGTATTTAAACTCAAATCAGACCATATTTATAGACAGCAACTGTTATTTTGATCAAATCCCATGGTGATATCAGGGTTTGAATGAAACATGTTAAGTATATTAAACGTTCAGATGCTTGCATCAATACAGTTATCTGTTTTGATAAGTTTCCTGAAGAACTATATGGACAAAATATTTTAGAATAATTGTGACAGATGATATACGTTATTAATAGTTTCTTTTTGAGTTTACTGACAGATTATATATTGTTTTATTACAAGTTACAGCTTTTACAGATTGAAAGATTATTTGTTTTTTGAAACAGGTACGACGTTTCGATTAATGATACGATCATTTTCAAGTACACAAGTTTTAACGGTAAAGAAGGTTTTAATATTTAAATCGACATTCAATCCTTGTTCCCACAAATTATACAAAATACAGCGCTAAATATAATAAGAAAACGAAATTCAAAAGTTACACTAATTAAAAGTAAAAATGTCTCAACATTAATGAAGAAAAGTTCACTTCTACCTCTCTGGGGAATCATAAAACCCCAAAAGCATTTACAACATTACTATAAATAAAATGTTTGTTTGTTGTAAAGCACATAGCTAAACAAGAGGTTCTCTGTGCCCTGCCAACCGCGGGTATCGAAACCCGTTTCTAGTATTATAAGTCCACTGACTCCCCGCTGAGCCAATGAGAGGCAATTAATAAAAATCATCTTGGGTTACTAGTTGTCATTTCTTTCTTCATATTATGTACGACTTTTAATAATAAATTCAACGAATGAAAATATTTTTAATGGAAAATTGAACAATGATTAAGTTTGATAAAGAAAATTGTTGGAACCGAATAGAAGCTTGAGAGAAAAAATAAACTAAGGTCAAACAACGAAATTATAATTGACTATTAACAAAATTTTAATATTAAACCAAGTTTTATGAATCATAATATTTTTCACATAACAACATAATTATCTGTGCTGTCACATGACCTTAAAATGCCACAAGCATAGCTTACATAGATGTCAATGTTCTCTAATTACTCTGTAACTTTTATAGATTCATTGTATATAGTTGTAATTGCAATGATTATTTATTCCTGCTATGTGTTTATATTAGTTAAAGTTCTCTCTTCTTATACTTTTAGGTTGTTGGAGACACAGTCTATACTAAAGTAATTTATAAGCAACCAAAAATCAATCAACCTTTCAGAAGTCACATAACATATTAAACTTAGTGGCCACAAGAAAGCGATCACACGATATCATACTTAAAAGGGTGAAGAGAAATCAGTACGCAAAAAATTCTCGTAACATCCAGCCTATGAATGTTTTAGAGGAAAAAATAAATTAACAAACAAAGATTTGTAAACATAATGATAATTATTATATGTTTCGACAGCAACTGTGTTAACAAATCGTTCACTCACTACTGTATTAGAGTAACGTGCTTTCCTACACAGGTAAATAATAATTGAGTTTTATCTGCTGTATTTCGCAAAGTCTGCAATACATATGTTGCGGCCTTGGTGTTTTTCCAAGTTGATTATGTTCTCTTTATACAGTACCAAGATGTCAGTACTTTTGAGTAACGACAATTATCTCGGATAGGTCAAGCTATGTGAGCACAGTATTATGGCCTTGAGAGAGGAGCAAGTCAATTGTTTGAGGATGTTCGCGAAAAGCTACTCAATAACTATCTGTGCTAGCTGTCTGTGGTTCTGAAGCGATAGACTAGAGGAAAGGCAGTTAGTTAGCATCCCACAGTCAACTCTTATAGCATACTCACGATCCGAAAGTGCGAAGTACGTTTTTCTGTGTGTGTGTGTGTGTGTGCAGTAATATAACATGAACCAATATTTGACGCTCGGTCCGAGAAGCAAGTCAAAAATAAGCAAACATGTTGAACAAAAAGGTTAAGAATATGGTACAATGATGAAAATCGTAAACGTTTGATTTTATAAAGTACTTCCAGATACAATAAAGCATTTTAAAATAGAAATAAGAAAAATTAAAAATAGAAAATGAAAGCTGGGAGTTTGAATCCCATCCATTGAATACGACCCATGTTTCAAATTTTGAGAAATTCAAACTTTTCAATACATATTTTACATATATTGTTCGGTCAAGCGTGGCCTAGTGGTTAGGTGCTGGACTGTAGATCCAAGAGTCCATGGTTCACGTCCCTTTGCTGCATAATCATGTACTACACTTTGGGGCACTAGGTAGGTTATAAGAGTAACTTTCAAATTCCACTATACTAATAGACTAGCCTAAGAGTTGTCAGCGGTCGCTGTTTACTAACTGCCCTCATTCTAGTCTATAAGCTAAATATTAGGGACGGCTATACGCTGATGGCCCTTGAATATATATTTGCGAAAAACTTGAAACATTCAAACAAGCAGATAATACTTGATAATCTGTTTCAACATACGTAGACGATAAACAGTTGTTACAAGTTCATGAAATAATACTTGTCAACAGAGACATCGCTAGGTGCTTAAAAGATTCGGGCCCATAGGCGCGGGAATTTTCGGGGTTTCAGTGTGATGTCGATTATGGTTTTCTATTCTGATTTTTAAAGACACCAACTGGGGATTCAGGGCATTGTCAGATAGAATAGAGGAACGGGGCCCCGTGTGCCAGCGCCTAGTGACACCTCTACTTCTCAATGTCCAGAATGACTTTTTAACTGCACAGTAATCTAAGTTCTCAATGCTCTCACGATCCCATCGTCTTCTGCTATATACCATGAACTTTGAAGTTACGAAAGCTACTGAAGAGGAAATTCAACTAGTATTTATCTATCAGCTGTAGAGGCCCCTCCAGTGGCTCAGCGGTATGTCTGCAGACTTACAACGCTAGAAACCGGGTGTCGATACCCGTGGTGGGCAGAGCACACATAGCCCATTGTGTAGCTTTGTGCTTAATTACAAACAAACAAAATGTTGTAGAGTAAACGTAGCAACTGAAAGACAATGTGTATATAGAAATAAAAGGTTTCCTTGTCTATTTTTACTGTGTTGTAAAGCCTTATATAAAATGTGATAGTGTATATAGAAAGATAATAGAATTGACAGTACTTTCCACAGGAGGATGCACGATAAGGTTGTCCGATTATAATTTCCAGCGGAAAAAATTATTTATCTGAAAAATAATTCAAACTCTAGTAGTTTTATAGAAATGAAGGAGTGTGAACAAATGTTATATGTTAACCTAATAACACGAAAAAATAAAATGCTGTAAAATTAGCTGTTTAATCCGATAAAGCTCTTTGTAAGTGCCCTTACACTCTGACACCAATACCTCACTTATATTCATTGTAGTTATTACTGCTGACTACCGTTTTATTCTGAACGATGGGGTCTCAGGTGAAGTCATCAATCATACGGAAGATACGCTTCAAGTATCCCACCACACCCCGGCTGAGTCAACACTTAAAACCACAACCACTGCCATAGCAACAGCCGAAGTCTCAAGTGCGGCAACATTTGTTACCATGAGATTCCATTCGATCATTAATAACACGGTTGCTCCCTCTTACGCGGTGTACAATATTGTCAAAAGATTATTGATTGCAAACTGTCACTCTAGCGCAGGCGCTGTGGTCGGAAAAAGAAATGTCTTTAAACTTTACGCACACTTCAACAAGCTTGATTTGAGAAATTTTGACGAAAGAACTTTTTTGTTCACCATTTAAGTAATCGTTCTTTTACAGTCAAATGCACGTGATAGACACCAAAAAGCCTCAGAATAATAAAAAAGCTAAAACACTAAAGTGAAAGAAAGCGAAAGCTTTTACGCTAAGCCTTTTTACTGTGAAATGAAAAGAATGAAATGATACTGCTGTTCATTCATAACATCCGTAGGAAATGTAACTGATCATAAAGGCAGCCCACGGTAATCATTCTTATGAATTATTATTTGCAGTAAAAAACAACAAAATTATTTCAGTTAAATTTCATTATCATATTTCTTAATGTCTCCGAGATTGCATTATTTACTCTAGAAACGATTGAAGAAGACCAGATCTGCCATGTAAAAAAACATAAATACTTGGTTTTTGAGACAATAAGTAGTAGAATCATTAAGAGCAATATGTTAAATGTTTCATAATGCATCTTCAGCAAAACGGCCATAGCTGTTGCAATATCAATGACTGGAAGACTGTTGTTATTGTGATGAAGAATATCGGTGTGGTACATATCTCTCGCATGTCTTTGTTATTTATCATCTATATCTGCTAACTCACAAACTACCAACTTGTTTACATTAACTACTGACTAGGTCCACAGATTACATCATATTGAGTACTTTTATATTTATGTCAGTCACAACACTCAGTGCAAATAACTGTGCATGAAAACTGGGCGAAATCGTTCATTATCTACATAAAGTACATAGAAAACCCCAGCTGTAATTAGTGTGGTTAATTCCAATAGAAGTGGTACTTTTGCTGCACTTTTTTATGTAACTCGTACATTATTACGATCCCTATAACCAATAAAGTTAAATACACATAAGCAGTTTGCTGCATAAATATAGTTCAGAAGAAATGTGTCTGAAAAGCCGATAGTATGGACCCAATCTGTAAATCTAGGGTTAAGTATATTACATTTTTTTTATCGTGATTCTTAACAATGACGTACATTATTACACCAGTATTTTATCTACTGCTAAAGATAATTTTGGTTTTAAAATGAAGTTCTGGTAAATGTATTGTGGTGAAATGTAGTATATGTAAAAGGGTTATTTCAAGTAGTTAGAAAGGTTTTTATATCAATAACCTTTAAAAATAAAGTGATATTCAGCACCTACCAAATATGGCAAAAACGAAGTGATTAAATATGGTATTTAAAGATTCAATGACCAATGACACTGAAATACCTGGATACTTTTGTTTTTGTTGTTAAGCACAAAGCTGCAATAGAGGTTATATGTGCTCTGCCCACCAATGGTATCGGGTTTCTTATTTTTAGCGTTATAATCCCTCAAGACTTACCTCTGAGCCACTGGGGAGATGAGGGTGGGGGAAGCTACCCGGATAATGCTCGCTTCCAGTGATTTGTTTAGCTATAAATATTATATTTGTTTTTCAAATCTTAACATTACTAATAGGATTAGGTAGAGCATTGTTCGAATCAACATAGGAAGACTGATTTAACTAAATGGATCTTATCTGGCTAAAACAAAACCTATTCACACTCCAACTTTCGGGTATGGTAGCCTACCTAAGATACACTATTTAAGTCACATATGAAGACTGATTTAACTAAATGGATCATATCTGGCTAAAACAAAATCTATTCACACTCCAACTTTCGGGTATGGTAGCCTACCTAAGATACACTATTTAAGAATGTAATACAATAAACAGTAATATTTAATAGACTGTGAAAGAAAAATGTTGAACCTTATCAGAGAGAGGGTCGCGTTCAATACTTGTCAGGGTCGATAAAAATAAGTACTATTTTAAAAGTAATCATAACAGTAATTATATTTGCAAAAGTAGTCTTCAACTGAATTCTTTCTTGTCTGAATTGTAATTTCAAATATTTTCTGCTCTAAATAGATGTGTTAAATGTTGATCTCCTATAAGTGTAAGAAACGTTTTGTTGGATACGTGGTAGACCTTTTTTTTTAGCATAAAGCTAGGAAATAGACAATCTGCTATCTGTAAACCATATATTTACCATTAACCCAGCGGATGACCTTTCTGGCGGCGCTCTGTTGGCTCTTAGTAGCTTCAGAAATATGCATAACTAAGATAAAATAGATTTGTATATGTTTGCATTATATGTAACCTAATTATTTTATATTAGCCTGTATCAATATACATATACTAAGCATTAAGCTGGTATTTTCATTATTTTACAGTGCATTTTTCAATTAGTGCAATATTTGTATAACAATACTTCAAAATCACTAACATGTTTTTTTACTATTATCATTCAAATACTCCCCGATGGCTCAGCAATATGTCTGGGGGCTCTTCATACTAAAAATCAGATTTCGAGCATATATAACCAATTTGTAGTGTTACGCTTAACAACAAACAAAGAAACAATAATTGAAATATATGTTATGCACGAATTATTATCGGCTTAACTAAATCTTACAGAGTCGTACAGGATTAGCAAGTTTCTATAACATGAAATATATTATGGTTGACTGTATTTGTGTCAGCTTTGAGTTTGACATTATACGATCCATTAACTCAAGCATTTGCGCCTTCTTTTTTATTACAGTATATCTTACAGTATAAGCCTATTAAGACTGATAAAAAATTAATCATTTTAAATATATATTTCTACGGCTTATAGAATTGTTTGATTTGATTTTAAGCTCAAAGCTACACTATTGACCGTTAAAAAGAAACTGAAGAATGACAAAAATATATTCTGAGCTTTATTTCATCAAGTGTATTAAAAATATTTATTTGTTTATTGTATTCAATCGTTAATATTTTTGAACCTTTCTACGAAATTTCATTGTTTTGGCAATCGCTCTTCCCGTAATTAACCTGCAAGGCTTAAGATGACTATCAGGAGTGGTAGTCTAAAGCAATAGTTATCTCTTAACAACTGATTACCTTTAAAAGTTATTTAGAAATTGCTCATTTTTGGTTATAAAACGTATTGTTAAAACACTGGGAAGGAGGGGGAGGGCAACTATACAGAAATGAAGTAGTAGGAATGGTACATCGCTTATACCTAGCAATAAATCATTTTATATCAGATACGGACGCTGGTATGTTGTTTCTACTTATAGCTAAAAATGCCGAATTAACATGTGAAGTATTCATTCAAGATTTAGGTATTTAATTCAAAGCCTCTCTAATATGTTGTTTAAATGGAACCTTATGTAAGAAGAGTTTTTATTATGCTCGTAAACTATCATAGTAATTTTGAAAGTGTATATAAGTGTTTGACCATCATGAAGGTATGTTATTGCAATATGTAAAGAAACACAGTGAAATCAAAACAGCTTAAATGGTATATGGTTAAAAACATACGCACTGACACAAAATTCAAGGTTCGATAAAAGCAGACTGGATCTCAACTGTCTGCAATGCTTTTAAATATTAATTTCACAACTGTCTAACTGTATGTAATGATTTTGAGTTTCAACATTCTTTATTGTATTTTGAAAATTTAACAGCCCACTTGTGATGCTCCAGGATTTAACAGCCCACTTGTGATGCTCCAGGATTTAATAGCCCACTTGTGATGCTTCAGGATTTAACAGCCCACTTGTGATGCTTCAGGATTTAACAGCAAGTCCAAACATTACAACAATTTGGTCACAAAGATAAGTTCAACAATTTGGACATAAAACCAGAAAACTTCTTGTGATACAAATTCACCTGTGTCGTATCAATGCGTCTATAAAATTTTATTAACTTAACACTTTTCTTGGTAGTACCTTTCTTTTTGCTTTAACGCCTGTGATTATAATAAAGATAATCTGAACTGAAGGAAAGAATTTGGAATGGCATTTGACCCCCAAAACAAGTAGTATTAATTAAGTATTTTTACTATTATGTAGAGAAATTTATGTTTTATTCAAGTTAATAATAAATTTGTATCATACAGCAGCGGAACCCAAAATATTTTAATAAAAGAGGAAATTTCGATGTGTTCTACTGTGAACTGTTTTCAAAATATGGGTTCCTTTAAACTCATAAAATAAGTAAGATATTAAAAACGTTATATCGAAATATCCAAAAAACAATCTGCCATAGAATCGTATGTGCTGTCAAAATTATTCTTGTTGCTTTTCACTCAAGTTTAATAAATATATATATATAAAACTTAAAATTTATGTATATATAACCTCTTCGTATATTATTAAAGATAGTAAATGTAATTTTTACTTAATTTCTGGCCATTATAACGTTGCAATGGTTCTATCTACAAGTCTTAGTTAGAAGGGTGATATTTTTTATGCATGTATGTTGTCCTAATTTATTTGAAACTTTTCTTTACGTTGACAAACGTGCTAATGATTAGCCAAACCTGTCTTTTCACAGTATTTGAATGCCACTTTTAGTATTTTAAGTACGAAAAATTTCAAAATGTTGATCCGTTACTTTACTTTAATTCTCTAAGTCTAACTTGAAAATACGTTGAAGATCATTCATTATATCAATCGAGCGGCTAAACAACTTACTTTTATAAAGGTAGTAGACGTTGTCTCAATTACCCCAATAAAGGTAAAGCGCAGTGCTTATTAGTGAAAAAAGTATGTTATTATACTGATCGTCATCAAGTTAACCCTGTACTAATGTAACGCTTAAAGTAATTTTCAGAAATTGCTCATGGAATTAAAATGTTTCAAATCTGGCTTACCTTTGAGTCTTTTTAGGCATAACAAAAGTGTCTGCAGATGGTTTTTGTTTAACTTTCAAAAAATCGCTCTTAATTACTCTTTAACAGATTTCTGATCAGAGAAGTGTAAAAATGGCGTTTCAGATGTAATGTTTGTTTTACACAAGTTATTACCCAGGATGCCTTTCGTTGAATACCAGAACTCAAAGCAGCCTGACTGTATGGGATACGAAGGGACAACTTAAATGCTATTCGTATCGAGTACTAGATATTTGATGAAGTGTATTATTGAACGAAAACTTCCTGACTAGTAATTTGCGGCAGACTAAGAAATGCCTCTGATTATATGTCCATAAAAGGCCAATTAAGAATACTAATACATAGAAATATATTCATTCAAGCGTCTTTTTAGTCATATTTGTGAATTATGTTTTAAATTATTATACATATTTTTTTATACATTGATATTTTAACTCTTTGGACTTAACTCTATGACCAAGCTTTTCTCGTTATTGGAGAATTGAATGATCACCAACTTCCGTCCATTATTTCACACTGAATTAAAAATGGATGCTCTTCCTCTTATAAGTATATATTTTCTATTTATATTTATTGGAAACATTTTGCATATTGTCCCAACCATTTTGTATAGATGGGTTTATAAATTTTGACATCTATTTTCTGACTAGTCATTCACTACTAATTTTCGTGCAATCTTTGATTTATCTTTGATAGTTCCTGAAACAATAAAAAAATCTTTCTTGTTTTATTTCTAATGAGCCAGTTTAATTTCAGTGAGAGAGAGGATTTCACTTGAAACAGAAATAGGTTGGATATTAGGTGAGAGTTCACTAGGTTTTCGTTTTGGTGCACGTTTTTCCATGTTCCTTTGTATATAGATTCTATAGTAAACAACGCAGTGTAAACTGATTTTTGATAACGTGTACCTATGTTTTATATATATATATATATATTAAAAACTCATGTTATCTTTGTTATTTATGGTTTAAGTTATTTTCATTTTTCTCCACCTCTGAACTTCATTTATATTTGATTTTAATGTTATTTGGAAATTAGTTTACCTGGAGTTTCAATTTTTTCTGCTCTGTTTTATTATAAACTCGAATTATTTCAGTATGTGAAACAATAAGGTTTTCTTTTCTCATGTTTGATTTTATTATAATTTATAACTTCAGTTTGACTTGTTTAATTAAGGCCAATGATTATAATTCATTTTCATCGTGCATAATTTTTTCTTTTGCTATACATTTCTTTTTCTTTTGTTAAACTTTTTTTTAAACCAATTTATACATTTTTTATGCAAATCCTTGACTTGGTCTACTCTTCTGTTGTCAAGGTGAACAGGTCACATAAATTACTAAATTATACACGAGCTTCAAAAATGTGAATCTTCCGATCACTGTCACAAAATCCCTGTCATAGTTTTCGGAAGTTTACTTCTCATATTATTTGAGTAATAGCACTAAAGTTTACATTGTCGGTGACTGCCAAGTAAAGCCATATTATTTGAGTAATAGAACTAAAGTTTACATTGTCGGTGACTGCCAAGTAAAGCCATATTATTTGAGTAATAGCACTAAAGTTTA
>NW_013665637.1:1194301-1265393 GCF_000517525.1 Limulus polyphemus | reverse complement strand
ATTTGAGTAATAGCACTAAAGTTTACATTGTCGGTGACTGCCAAGTAAAGCCATATTATTTGAGTAATAGCACTAAAGTTTACATTGTCGGTGACTGTCAAGTAAAGCCATACTATCTGAGTAATAACACTAAAGTTTACATTGTCGGTGACTGCCAAGTAAAGCCATATTATTTGAGTAATAGCACTAAAGTTTACATTGTCGGTGACTGCCAAGTAAAGCCATATTATTTGAGTAATAACACTAAAGTTTACATTGTCGGTGACTGCCAAGTAAAGCCATATTATTTGAGTAATAACACTAAAGTTTACATTGTCGGTGACTGCCAAGTAAAGCCATACTATTGAATATGGTCCTTGGTATGAGTTTTTTTAAGAAATAAGAATTATAATTTTCTTAAGTGAAGAAATGAATGATTAAACAAAAACAATAATGTTACTTGCTTAATATTGATGCTTCTTGTATTTGGCCCTTTGAACACTTTTTACGCTTTATCATTAATTCTTAAAGTCCGTTTTGTGCATAATATAGCACTCTAATACTGCAAAAGCTAATTGGTATATTTTAATACAAGAAATGAAATTTTTCTAAAGAAATAGAGACAGATTTGAAATTTCATTTTTGATCCTTTATATTCTTTCCGGGCAGATGTGGTTAAATAGGGATGATTCTAAAATATCATTTAAAATTTTACATAATTTTATGATACAATGGACTACACTTTCATAATAATTATACTATGTATGAATATTATACTGAGAAAACGCAATATTTCTAATTCAGAATTTTGACAGAAATGTCTTGATGACTGATTGGCCAAACATTCTTTCACTCAGTTGCGTGTCTGTCAATATTATAAGTTTCTACTAGATGGCGCTTTCATTTGTAGTTAATTACATGTTCATGGTTGAACTAATATTAAGTCAATTTTACTTACTTATGCAATATGAATGGAAGTAGGCTAATCTTCTCAATGAAATAGTTGTATATGTTTCTTTCATCTTTACATAATAAGTTAAGCTGTTGTATGAGGGTCATTTTAACAATATATCTAATGAAAAATAGAGAAACTGCTTAAGGTGTACGTGAGGAGGAGCAATGCTCTCTCAACCCGAAATTGAATACCTCAAAAATGTAGCATTCTCTATCAAGTAAACAAACAGTAAAGCCTAAGTAAGCCTTCTGGACAAACACCACGTTTTTTCTTCGTTATGACACATTTGGTAAGTCAAGAGTTCAGAAACATATTAATATTTAGATATTTTGTTTCATTAGCATGGTGTGTTTCAACTACATGGCTATAAAAAATATACATATTTGACGATTTATTTCTGAGTTACTCCACAAGAAAAAAATAATAATGTGTCGTTAAGAAAAACACGCGTCTGTATAAAACTTATTGAAATACATGTGTACGTATATCCGAAGTGATGTTAAAATTGTGTTACGAGCAACTTGCCGCTGATAAAGTGACGTGACAACGTTGTTCCAATTATATACGCAAGTAGGATAAGCCATTGGTAAAGCGACAAAGCAACTTTAATCTATTTACAAACATGAACATGGTAGGCCGCTGTAAAAGTGACATGACAACGTTATTCCACATATAAACACAGGTAGGATAGGCTGCTGAATAAATCATGTGACAACATTATTCTATTTACAAACACATGCAGGGTAGGCCGCTGACACAGTGATGTTACAACGCTATTCCACGTATAAACACAGGTAGGATAGGCCGCTGAATAAATCATGTGACAACATTATTCTATTTACAAACACATGCAGGGTAGGCCGCTGACACAGTGATGTTACAACGCTATTCCACGTATAAACACAGGTAGGATAGACCTGTGACAACATTATTCTATTTACAAACACATGCAGGGTAGGCCGCTGACACAGTGATGTTACAACGCTATTCCACATATAAACACAGGTAGGATAGGCCGCTGAATAAATCATGTGACAACATTATTCTATTTACAAACACATGCAGGGTAGGCCGCTGTTACAACGCT
The DNA here is from genome assembly GCF_000517525.1 of Limulus polyphemus. NCBI lineage: Eukaryota > Metazoa > Arthropoda > Merostomata > Xiphosura > Limulidae > Limulus > Limulus polyphemus. The sequence continues at coordinate 1,263,372 of NW_013665637.1, read as the reverse complement.
ATTCCACGTATAAACACATGCAAGATAGAACTAGAGAAAGTCATTTCAAGTCTTGTTTTTTTTTCCATTTTCGCTAGTTCTTCGAAGGAAACAATTCAGCTTTTTATGTAGTAAAGATATTCTGCTGTTACCTCTTCTTTAATAACATTTCAACATAGCTTGCTTAGAATGTTTATGTGTAAGGTGCTTGTAGTAGCTTTGTAAGGTCCATGGTTTTGGAAAGATCTTCCATTGTCAATTCACAATATACTCTGTAAGCCTACAGAGTACAAGAGAAATCTCTAGACGTTGCAGCACCTGCGCGGGTAAAATATTTGTGAAATTTGTTTGTTTGAAGTTAAGCATAAAGCTACACAATGGGCTATCTGTGCTCAGCCCACCACCGGTATCGAAACCCACTTTCTAGCGTTGTAAGTCCTCAGACATGCCGCTGTGCCACTGGGGGGCGTTTGTGAAATATCCCATACTTATTAAATCCACGTATATCAAGATGAAAAGAAAGCCATTAATCAGAAAGTAAAAGAATAGAAAATAAATAAGCGTTGCTGTCCAAGGTACGAATAAGCAATCAGGGATAAGTGTAAAACTCAAGTAACAGGTTTAAAGACTAGATGAATTCCTGGAAAACAGGGAGTTGTAAAGCAGAACAGTTCAAACATAATTTGTATGCACATTTTGTGTCATAACCACGTCTTAGTTGCTATAGAAGATCATAATAACATTTATTTGAATGCGAATGTGCTTCCTATATAAAGTTTGATCACCCCTCTTGGGACGATGAATATGTGGGAATTATTTATGTTCGATATGTTATTCGAATTTTACTGAACAAAATTTAGGGAAGCTAGAGTAGATTTAAGTGTGTGGATTTAGGAACATTTTGTGACGCTAGAAAACTCTTCATTTTTTGTTTTGTTTTCTTCGGTAAGCCAACATTATGTAAGCCAACATTATTTAATCGGTCATTGAGAAGTGAGCCAGTCCTGAAATTCCTAAATACCTACCTCAAAGCTTTAGTTCATATGAGGTCTATATTAGGTCAGCAGTTAGTAACTGTTATATAACTTTATGTACGAAGCAACGTGTTTATATGTTTAAATTTATCAGCGACTCCACCTCTTGTAGTTGTTTTGTTCTATTTGCTTGTTTGTTCCACAATTTTGCGCTAAACTACACTAGGGCTATCTGCGCATAGCCGTCCCTAATTTTGAACTTTTAGACTAGATGGAAAGCAGCTAGTAAAGAAAACCCACCGCCAATTCTTGAGCTACTCTTGCCTGATTGAATAGTGTAAGTTGACCATGACTCATATAGCATAGTAACAGCTCTTTTTTTTTCTTTACGCATCGGGTTGCATATCGTGAATCCTGTGATTCGTAGCCCGGCCTCTTATGAATTTGAGTTATTTCGGTGATACGTTTCTGGAATACATTAAAAGCCAGATATGTGGCGAAGAATCAACATGCGGTAGACGTGTAATTCTAGAGGTGTAAAACTGTGCAATGTTTAAACAAGCTTAGCTCTAGCGATGTATCAACTGTGTAATGCTAAAGCAGGCTTTGTGGTGGTATATCAATTATGCAATGTTTAAGTAACATCTCGCTGTCCTGGTTCAGAAGTGATTAACTTGTCAAAATATGTTGTACCTTTGATAGTTAATCAAAAGGTAACACCAACAAATACTCATTAAATACTGGTTGATTTTTCTGTGTTGAAAACAGTTTCGTAAGTTTCCAAAAATATTAAAGGAACGCGATTATATGCAAATAACTTTCAAAATACGAGCACCGCATTGTATCATTTATATTTTTTTTGTAATTTTTCACCGTGGAAAAAATAGAACAATTCGTTAATCTCGTTGACAAAACCTAATTTGATCTCATGATTTTGAAATTAATACACTAATTTTCATTAGCGTGAGAGCATAGAATATAAGACGTTATATAATAAAATAAAAGATATTTTTTAAGTGGGATTTAAATAATGATTTTCTCAAGATACACATAAGTTCTTTAATTATATCATTTACTTTAATAACATTTTAACAAATGACATGACTTGAAAGAAACTGATTCACTATTCAACATAATTTATATTTTTCTTGTTATTATTTCGTCATTATTTAACGACATAACATCATACTGGATGTATTTCAGTTAGTGATTTGTAAACCTTCATGCTACTGTATTTCTACTCAATCATCATTTTAGTAACTTACATTCTTAATATATATATACATGCGATACTTCAATGACATTTATTATAAATTCTACGGAATATATAAATCCAGACTTACGTTGATAATGTCAACTTCGTGTTTCAACCATACATGCATATTGTATTTGAAGCGTTTTTGTTACTATTAAGTAATTAAGCATTAAAACTAAAGTTATATAAGGTAATTATATCAGCTCACTGCTCTAAACTTATTTTGCTGTAAATAAGAGTGTCTAAAGGAGCTAGGGATAAAATAAAGACAAAACTTCCAGTCAAGTAAGGCATAATTATTTTATTGAATTGAAGCATATACTACATACTGTGATGTTTTTACATAATATAGCAAAGGTTTTAAAAACAATTAGTAAAAAATAACTGACATTTAATAGTGTATAAAACAAAACATATCCAGCAAATTGGTATATTGACCAGTTAGGCCTAGTTTATACTCATTGGGTGTTAGAATTCTGCTTAAAAGACTTCAGCCAATTGATGAACTTACACTGTTGTATGGTAATGTGGGTTATTATTACTTTTGATTGCTCGTATATCCTGCTCTCTTAGATTTCTAAGTAATTTGTTTCTGGAAGAATTACAATATAATAAATGTTAACAACTCGAAATATAGTCATTAGATGTCTCACTTTATTCATTATATATAAATTGTTTTTTTTTACTGAGAAACAAAAGCTACAAACAGTCCACCATGCAATTAAAAAGTTTGGCCGAAAGGTTGTAGTATATCAAAAATACAAGTACAACTAAAATGACTGTACATTACGTAATTTAATGTTTTAAGCTCAAAGCATGAACGTAAGAGAATATTCAACAGAATGACTCATATTTTGAAGGACCATTCTAGAAATGGAACTATGTACATTACATAAATTTCAAAACAACATTCGACAGAACCTGGATACATGAGGTCAACAGATAAATGTTGTTAATCATATTTACGTTATCTAAGTTTATCCAAAATCTATATTAAAACAAAGCAGTAACTTTTAACATCCAAAGAAGTTCTAATATTTTAAACGATTTTTTTATATAAACAAATTGATATTTCTATTTTACTTGAATTTTTCCACTCTTCTTTCCTTTTAACAGAAGATTCGCCTAATATTTTGGTACATGATGATAATTGTGTTTTGACTGTTCTCAAGAGCATAACGTGTTAATAATTTACAATAGAATCATGACTTGCAGCTGTCGGCACTCACATTGACAGGAAATTATATATATAAGTGCAGTAAATATGTGACGTTTGATAAGGTACGACATTATGAAGTAGCCTCTTATTACCAATTTCCTGGGATTTTACAATGTACCGATATAATTGAAGGACGCGTTTAGTCCTTAGGGCATATCCTTCTCTCTCTCTTTACATCTTAGTGGTATATATTTATTGCTATACCTGTCGCCAACAGGGAAACTGTAAATCTGCATTATCTTAGAACAAAATACAACGTTTAATGATATACTATCGAACTCTCTAGGTGATGGAGATGGCTATCGCAACAAGCTGTAAAAACTAAAATTGGGTACATATGTTTTTTACATGAAAGGTTTTATTTTCTAATACTGCCAAATTTTTTAACTGTCACCGCTCTCATATATTAAGGTAGAAAAAGTTATTTCACATTAAGTTCAATAATACGATACAAAATACGTTTTTTCTGAAACTGTATTACAACAGAATTACTAAAAGTTGATAGCAAAAATCATGGTTACGCAAACTTAAGTACATTTTTAATCAAAATGAAAGTATTTAGAATATTATTATTGAATAAAAATAGCCATATAAAGTATACTTGTAAAACCAATAAACATAAGTTTCTGTAAACAATAATAACAGCTTTCTTTCGTGGCTGTACTACTTGATCTGAAGGTAAATATAATCACCAATACTACTCAAGTACGATGGCAGTTGGTATGGTCTTTTTTTAAAGATTTCATTCCATATTTGAGATATAGCTAGTTTCTATTGGACTGTACTTCTTAGTTTCTTGCTCTTAATACAATAATATCTTATGTCAAAATTCCATATTCGTTACTATCCTTGAAACTTGGGTTATCTTTCACTGAAACGGATTCTATTTTTTGCAGCAAAATGTGCACAATATTTGTTTGTGAATGCACTACAGGAACATGACACCGCACTAATACAGTAAAGTAGGCTTAGATTATTTTAGGCCTAACTCACTAACACAATATCCTGTTTCCATAGAACATCCTAAAAATAAATTGCCCAAAAAATCTCACTTTTCTTATTCACCCGTTTTCACATATAAAATATTTTGTTTCAAGCTCTGACTATAGCGTCATGACTTTAAACCCGAAAAAAGTGCAAAACTCTCTCTTTTCAGACGTACTATGGTGATTTTACATATTTTTTAGGGAAGTATTCTTCGCTCTTGTTAACAAAACTCACAAAAAAGTTGAACCAATAAAGTGATTTAGTGTTAATAGTTATGTAAAAATTATAACTAAACTTTTAAGCAATACGGATACATAATACCTATGTTTGTTAAAAGCAGAATATCCTTGTTGATTACGACTTTTGCAAATACAAGATCAGTACAAATATGAAAATATTAATTTCTTATTTAAAACTGAATTAAGGTAAAAATTAATTTGAACAACTTTTATAGATTAAGATCTTATACTGATTCTCAAGGGACATGGAAGCGTTACTGAAACTTTGAATAGTTCATTAAAATCCAATACTTACAAAACTAGGAAATAACGAAACTCGTTAACACATCACCATCATGCCTTATCCATGCATTTAACTTTTCATACTTGACTGGGTCTGAATGTCATATTTGATAAATCACATCACGATTCTCTGTTGCATAAAATATTCCTCGATTTTTAAGTTGTTGTGAGTAGAATATTGTATACATAGTGGAGAAGGAGATTATTATTGCTCCTCCCTAATGACAGATTTAATTTCAAATAATTCCAAATTTTCAATAAAATAATCCATAAAGTTTCAAAAACATTAAGCAAGTTCGTTTTCCCCATTTATTCCTCAATGTAGCATCAACAAAACTCAAAGAGAATCCCCTCAAACAAGGAATGAATCTTAATGTTCACGAACACTTAAACTTGTATAGAATAAATTTATTTCCATAATGTTATTCTGATATTGTATAGGCAGTTAAAAAAGCAAAACAAACATAAAGCACTAGAAACGTTGCATTTACAAGGTTTTCACTATCACTTCATAAGATACTTGCCTTTTCACCTATGTTACTTATGTAAAGTATTTACTAGAGACATTCAATTCTATTGAATTAAATATGTCTTAAAATACACAGTTTTAATTATTAATTAGTATCAGTTGAAATAACTATTAAGTTACATGTAACATTGTTTTCGCACTTTTGTTTTCTCAGTAAACATATAAAAGAAAGTTTAAACTTTTATATGTTTCTAAAGAGAATTTTCATTGTTTAGGATCATGCACAGGAAAATAGAGCACTGGGGCTCTTAAGAACATAAGCGGAACTTCGATTTTTCAAATTACTTGTGTAAGCAAGATATAATACAACCGTATTTAAATGTAAAAAAGAACAACATGAAAAGCATTATCTTGTGAGTTTTGTACTGACAAGAGAGATATATAAAGATTCTGGTTTTATCGATAAAGATGTAAATAAACAAAAAAGTCTAAGTTGTATTGATTTGAAAGATGATCTCTTTATTTTCTTTTTGTACAGCATTCCAAAATTAACTGCTTACTAACAAAAAGCTTTGAAAGAAAATACAACACAAACACACACGTATACCCAAACTGTATGTACGTTGAAGAAGTCATTTTGTGCTAGTCTGTGACTGACAGATTTTGTATATTTTTAGAGCAAAGTTACACATTATGCTATATATGTGCTCTGTTCACCGTATTATACATTATATATACTGGTATTATACATACTAGTTCTGTTTATCTATATAATTATTACTGACGGTGTTATATAAAGTATTACTAATATTAGTATCAGATATTGGGTATTTACTATATTAATAATACACCATTATCAGTTCTAATTATAATCGGATATGCACGATATCATCACTCTTCATTAGTTCTAATTAAGTTCTATAGTCTTTATAGCAAAGATTTTGTTTGCACTTCTACAGTATCGTGCAAATGTGTTAGGACAAAGTCAAAAATTAGATTTCAGGCTACTTTGAAGGAACAATGGAAGGTAAATCACAGGTGAAACATAACATTTTATTAATCTTTATATTTAGTACAATAGAAACTCAGTGTAAGTGCTTGAGTTCAGCAAACAGTTAATATTTTGTGTCCCCCTTTTGCTCTAATAACTGCAGACAGTCTTTCAGACATTGTTGCAACATATGTAATCAAAGTGCCCTTTGGGATTTTACTCCAAATGTCTCGAATACACTCCCATAAACTTTCTTTGGAAGTAACTTTTGATATGTCTAGTTTTTAATTTATCAAATCCCAGATCTGCTCAATTGGGTTAAGAGTCGGGGCTCTGTGGGGGCCATTGCATCCAGTATCTTCTTTCTTAGCTAAATAATTTCTTCATAGTGTTTAGGGTCATTATCTTCTTGGTGGTAGAATACTTTACAAATAATACGCAAACCACTGGCTATACCATGACGGATCAGTATCTGATGGTACTTGCACTGGTCCATTATTCCATCTATTTTGCAAATATCTCCTGCCGCTTTATTAGAAAAACACCTCCCAAACAATCACCTTGCCTCCCCCTTTTTTCATGGTAGATGCTATGCATTGAGGTAAGTATATTTCACCTTTCTTCCGCCGGACGTACAACCTACGCTTTGAACCAAATATTTCAAACTTGGACTCATCTATCCATAACACCCTTTTCCAATCATCAGCAGTCCAGTTTTTGTACGTTTTAGCAAATTTCAATCTCTTGACAATATTTGGAGATCAAAGTAAAGGTTTTTTAACTGCTACACGACCAAATATTCTATTCTCTTTGAGTCTTGATAATACTATAGACCTGGACACTTTTCTGTGATTTGGGACATGGTCGTTTATCTCATACTTAAGATCAATGGCAGTCTTCCTTCTGTTTCAAAGGATGCATAAACGAAGATACTTAACATCAGTATCATTGAGTTTAGGTTTTCTGCTCTTCTTTTCCTATTTTCAAATTTACCCGTTTCGGTCTCACTGTCTAGGATGTACTTGACAGTGTTTGGGGATCAATTTTTCGGAGAGTCCAACCAGCATCACGTAAAAGCTTATATGCGAACTCTCTGTTCTATTAACCATTTTCTACGCTTTATAGACCGTGGCATGACAAAACTTAATATATAATGTTAAGCACTGTTTTTATCAAGGTTTATATGTTGAGTGCTATTAAATTGATTTCTTATAGCATATATCGGTACCACATGCTAGCTCCTTTCTATATAGTTAAGACACTGTATGGGGTACCATGACAGTTATGTCAAACCCTAAATTTGATCGGTATCTTCATTCAGGCAGAACTCTTATGATATGCCCTTGGTACAAGCATATGGGAATTTTAAAGAATGGTAAGTATTCTCACCCATTCAATTGTCAACAGGGACCATTGAACCATTACCATAGTGTTGAAATTCACATTCTGTAATGGCATAGAATAATTAGCCTCATAAAATGGAAAGAATGACAAAATGTTCTCTTGTCCTAACACTTTTGCACAGTACTGTATATAGTTATATTCAAAGTGTGGCCAATCTGTACATTCCGTAGCATTATGCATCATTGGCCAGCAAGTATCAATATACGTACGATGATTAATAAATATGCGTTTAGGTTATGCTTTATATATCGGCAGAGATACTGGAAAAAGATCTAAAGAGTCAAGCATAAAATATTATGACAATTAAATTTTCCTTATGATCAACAACTTTTGATGAAAAATGAGCGAACTGTGCAAATTACAACATTATTTAAAGTAACATGTAATAAAGACAACCAAGTATAACAAACTGCTTAGATATAAATAAAGTTATGAATCAATACACCTAAAAACTAAACCTTATCTTACATTGAATCACCATTTTGTTTAATTTCGATATTTAACGACACTTTCGTTCGTAATCCCAATATTGATAGTAAATTGCACTTTCTAAAAATGATATTCCAGGTCCTGTACTACACTTGGGTTTACTTTCCCAATCGTCGGCTATACTCATTCTAATGGCCATAATTATGCACTGTTGCCCAACACCGCAATTTTTATTCAGTTGTAAAATATTTTTACAAATGACAAGTTCGGTTTTAAGCTAAGCACTTTGACAGACTTTCCACACATCCTTTACCGTATTTCAGATTACTTTTAAGCAGACAAAATGCACTAAACACATTGAAGCTGTTTCCAGACCTCACAAGATATGGTCGAATGTGATTGCTGTGATTCCAATTTCTTCAGTTATCATTCTTATGAAAACACCCGTTGATTGTGTCCTTTAGCTCTACATCAATTAACAATCCCTCTATGTGAATATTAGTCTTTGAAAAATACTGTGACAAACCATACAGCTGTAATTTAATCTGTGATAGCATTGCACTGTCGAAAGGTCGTGAATTTTCCATGAGCCAAAGTTATACAGCTAAAGATGTCACTAAAAGCTTGTGAACCTTTGGCTTGTATGTGATCCTTCGTCAGCTTCAAATCCTTGCTTATAAATTTTTAATTATACTAAAATATATATTGAGAGAGTCCAAGGTTCTCGTTTCTCCACAATATTTCGCTTATGGTGTGATTTTTAGGCCTGTTACTGTTGTGTGAAATACTGTAGTCTTTCTTCTTCGAAAGACTGTGTCGTTTGGTTGTACCACAATTAACAATCTCTCTATAGGGGTACCATTCTTTAGGAAAGACTGTGACAAACCCTAGCGCTGTAAGTAAATCTGTGATTGCATTGTACTGTCGAAAGGTCGTGAATTTGCCATGAACCAAATTTATAGAGCTACAGATGTGGTGCGTAATAATACGGTTACTGCTTGTATATTCGATGACACACAACGACATTGGTATGTCCAACTCGATTTTATAAAGTGAGAGGATATCTGTATGTACCATCTCTCAGAACCATTTGGGAGTTGTGTATTTAGCTCCGGGTTTGGCCAGATGACGTTTTTGCCTTAAAAATAGACTGATGTTTAAAAGTTTCTGTACAATGATTGTGATGGACCATGTTCTTAACTTCACCCGAATTTCAATAAGAATCATTGAAAACTTCGGAATGTTTTCGACAAGTACACCAAGTGTGCATGCGTCTGTTTCTACCTTGGTCACTCCCGACCATATGTCTAAACTTAGATGGTTCTCGGTTTTGACTTTTGTAAACTATTATCCAATGTTGAAAATTTTGTTCACTTGTCACTGTATAAGGCCTTTCAAGGATACGGACTTTGATCCTACCTAGCTGTGGTATGACTGGCTGACCTAGACGTATAGAAATAGAATAGCTAAATTCGGATTGAAGTTTTAATGTTTTAAGCTTGATAGAAATGAATTAAAGCAGTGCATTGAGAGAGAAGTTCGACAAGGAGAGCATTTGCATCCTCTTCTGTCTGCCATGACACTTCCAGAAAGTCATGCCAGATAAGTACTTTTTACTTGTAACTGAATTAAAAAATAAATTCTTTTGAAAAATCGTAGTAAAATAATGAAGTTAATGGATAAAATACTCTACAGATTACAACTCTCAGAAATCCCCCGTTTGCGAAATACCCCATATCACGCACGCTAACGGTTTTGATCGCTAACATTACCAGGCCTACTTTCGTAAGGAAATATGCTCATTTTCTTACTTGATCCTAACTATATTCCAAAAATATATTTATTCAAATTACTGTTTGTAGAATATGTGGAACTTGTAGAGTCAACGAATTTCTTTCTTATTCTTATTCTCTTTTTTTTTCACAATACTGGCAACATTTTAGTTATACCACTTATAAAACCATCCACGTTATTTTTAGGAGGTACATCATCTCAATCGGAAGTCCCCAAACTTTCTCAGCCCAAGTTCCGCATCCTGACTGAAACCCTATCTATCCAATAAAACTATACATAATGAATAACTTAACAACATTGTCAATTTTGTGTACTTACCACAGCCCCCTCCCCGATAATTTCCAGCACCACCAGTTTGAGAGCCTCTGTTCTAATAACTCATAAATATTTAACCATTACATAAAGAATACGCTAGTAGCAGACTTTAAAACTAAAGTCTTGGATACGCTGAAAATCAAAAGTTTCCAGGGTATTTCCCTCTAAGCCACTTGAAGCTGCTTCTTGTGTCATTATATAAATTGGAGTTTGATACTCGAGGTGAACACTGCCCATTAAGTAAATATCTTTGCTCTTTAGATAAAAAAAAACAAGCGAAAAACATAATTCAAAATATATATCTTACCCATGAAATACTTCTTGAAAGAAAAAAATAATAACTTCCAAATCTGTTATAACTTAAAAAATATACAAATATACATTTTTTTCCCACAATCTAAAATAATTTCGCTAGAATAGAAGATGGACAATAATGCATCAACAAGTTGGTTCAGTAAATTAAATTCATAAGTGAGTATATAATGCCTTAGGATGAACAACATTGTATTATATATTCATTGTAATGCCCAAGAAGACAAGTAAATGTTGTTAAGAAAATTAATAGATTGCCAGCTTTCTATAGGGGCGTACTTGGTACACATGCTATTACTATTTCCAGGAGCCACATAGGTAGATTTTGATAAGAGTTTCTCACTCTGGATTCAATAATATGTGTTTCGTAGTGCCTTTCTTCAATAAAATGTACACATTTTTAACATTTAGTCAAATTTTTCAATCTTTCGTGAATAGGTTAATGATTTCCTTGTGTATAGCTATAAACAAAAATATAGATAAATAAATAGGTGGGTAAGCAGGCAAGTTGGGAAAAGAAATCCTAAATATATTTCTACTTTATAAATTTGTAACAAATATACCCGAGCACTTTGGTAGATTTACGGAGTGTCGGAATATCGTACTTGTAATTCATTTGTCAAGCGAGTCTAGTGAATACAGATGTTCTCGGCAGTAAGTTTCACTTTTTTAGCGTCAGCATCAGGTAGTAAAGATTCAAATTGTTGCCAAACTCATCTGTTTATTTATCCATTTAAAAGTGATCTTTCAGGATCCACTTAAGTTTTTCTACCAAATTTCATCGAAATTGGTTCAGCCAGCTCCTCACACGAATTTGTGACGTCAAGAACAGACAGACGGGTAACTATGTTACATACTCATTAAATTGGGTTTAACAAGTTATTGCCATTACGAATCCAGGAAAAAAGACGTAAATTAAAAGACGAAACTGATGTATTTCTTATCTCATTTTATTTTGCATACATTTAAATCTGTGTTTAAATTAGGCAAAAGTGAGCAAAGATTTTGAGAATTGGTCATTCCCATCATATTCAACTTATTTTATGTTTTAAGCTGTTGGAAATATAGGAATGAATTCTATGCTTTTGACTCCTTGTATCAGTTCATTCGTGTTATATTTACATTGAAGTGATAGAGTCAGAATTAGATTCTCGTCATCTATTTTTTTTTTCATTTACTTACGTATCTCTAGAGTTATCCTGGCCAAACAATAGTTGAAGGAATGCATTGAAGCGAATCCACCTGTGGCAGTACGCGTGCTCGGCATCATCCTCCGTGTCTGATCAACTGGCCTCAAGCTCGTACACGTGCCATAAAGCCTAGTGACACTTTTCTCCTCGTGGCTATTATTCCAGCGTGGAGCTCATTGTATTGCCACATTTTGATTACAACACTTCTGGTTGCCAGCTGCTGTATGTTTTTTTTTCCCCATCCATAATTTAGGCCTGCTATGATCTTATGCACTTTAAACAACCACGTGATTTTACATGCTTTGTAAGTAGTCAGCACTGACTCGACAGTGATGGAGTGTAAACGTTTGATAACTACTCAGATAATAAACAATTCATGACGTATCAATTTTTGAATTTAACAAATAGACGCTCACGCAGAAAGCAATTTCAACAAAGCTCACTACTAACCATGCATTGTAGTGTCTATACTCATCAAATTATTAAATATAACCATGATATATTTTTCCACTTTTTGTACTATTTTACGTTTAGTTTTGTTTGAAGTATAACTCAATATTATTCATTACGAAACACGACTTATCTCAGGTACAAATTTTAATTATAAAAGATATTTGCAAGGTCAGTACTTGGAGGTTTCAATCACTGGTTACACACTTATGATATACAAAAATCATTTGGCTACACACATTCATACAGTCTTAAGTACTTTGTATATTTATAGATATAAAATTTGCCTTTCTGTGTTTTATATTTTCTAAAGTTCTTAAAGATAATATTAGAAGTCTATCAAGCATATATATATAATCAAGTGGAATAAAAACAAATATTAACACATTTACGAACAATACCTAACATTTTAGGTCATACCGGCGAGTCACAAACATAAAGGTCTTATCTTATGCACACGAGTAATTTGTGTTTATGAGCAGTAATAATGTAGTATTAAAAGATGTATGAATGAGACCATGTATTGTTAAACAGTGTAATCTGGAAATTAAAACAAATAGAGATATAAACCCCAGTAACTTACATTTCAATATAGAACAAATAAAACTCAGAGCAAATGGGCCATACACTGGAATTAATGCAACCTAGATCACAATATACAGTATACACTTATATACACACAAACAAATGCTGCCTGAGCTTCCATTCACACTACTGTCTTAAGTGCAGTTATCCGAGTGATTAACACGAAATATGCTTTTGATATTTTACTGTGACAGTCCATACGATATCTTGTAAAGTAAGGATTGAAACTTCTTTTTGGCAGTGGGATCCTGCTGTCATTCTAATTGTAGATTCTTGGACACCATTCTAACTGTTGATAAGTTTCAATACTAGTCATATTAATTATATTGTCTGTGTTGATGTCATGAACAATCAACTGAACAACTGGGCCCTTATACAATAATTTCAACTTTCGATAAGTTGGAATTATCAGCCAGCTAGGTACATATAGCATCTTTCTCTTCATTACTCAAATGAAGATCATACAGCACAGTGTCTTATTGTACTCTGACTGATTAATCTCTTTAATCGGATTCCTGGTCAACTCAGTAAATACGAGATCAGTTTCCACGAAAACAATGTCTAAATCAACATAATGTGCATGATTATAATTATTGCTACTTCTATATATTGTAAGCTCCTTTGATTTAGATTAAAACTTAAATTATTGATAGAGATTAAATCATCAATATAACGATAGGTGTAACTGTACAAGTTAGGGTTTCACAGACGTACAAATACAGGTTAGCAATGTTTGTGGAGAAATTAGCTCCCGTCGGAATACCCATTATTTGTTTGAATAAGTGTTCTTTTAGAGGTATTGTAACTTTAATATATACAGCAGTTAAGTACATTGATATTTAGTGAATTTGAATTTAGGAACAATTATTTCAGTATCTATTAATCTATGAATCGATTAAATCATTAAAAACTCTAATTAAATCTTTCAAATTTATCTTGGTATATAATGTAATGAAATAATAAGTAGTAACAGAATTAGCTGTTTTTTAAAGAATTTAAATTAGATAAACATTCCAAAACTGGAATATTATGTTTGATTATTCAAAAATGATGATCCAAATAATTTAATGACAATAATTTTATTTTTCAAATAAAACATCTAGAATGTTATTAAGTATAATAGATACGGATTTAATAACAGTGTTTAAAGAGTTTGTGATAAGTTGTTTGTTTGTTTGTTCTGAAATTCGCGCAAAGCTACACGAAGGCTATCTGCGCTAGCCGTCCCTAATTTAGCAGTGTAAGACTAGAGGGACGGCAGCTAGTCATCACCACCCACCGCCAACTCTTGGGCTACTCTTTTACCAACATATAGTGGGCTTGACCGTCACATTATAACGCCCCCACGGCTGAAAGAGCGAGCATGTTTGGTGGGACGGGGATTCGAACCCGCGGACCGCAGATTGCGAGTCGAGCGCCCTAATATTTATATATACTTATATATTCTAACACGCGCAGTTATTATACATAACTATTTATATATACTATAAAAATAATAATTATCAATTGCCAGTCAGATATGACAGAATAAAACAATTATATGCTTATCAGAGGTTCATAACCCTAACCAAATATTTACGAAACATGCGTGAACAAATCCTCGACGTTTTATAACAATTATCATTATATAATCCTATCTATATTTACACAACACTTGCTAGATAAACTTTCAAATTTAGTTTGATAGAATCAATGGAATTTGGCTGTAAATAAAACTGCTCAGTTACCTTTCGTATCTTTGTATTCAGCGTAAGTTTGAGGGTATGTAACACTAATCGTGAATACTGCACGAACTGGTTTTTTAATCTATTATATGACAAATATTTTATTTTTGAAAATAAACCAGTGTTCATTAGAATGTAAGTCTCTCCTTTATATTTCACAAATTATTTTAATGAAACAAAAGTCCACATAATTATATAATAAGTAGTATGTGATGGTTAAAATTTTCACAACATACATTATCTTCTATTTAAGTTATTAGACACTATTTTTTCGATACAAAACATTTCAAGTTTTTCTTTATTAATTTATTTCGTTATTTTTGATATTTTGTTAGATGAGAAACCAATGACCGATAATTGTTTATTATTTTTGTTTTAGCCCTATCATATACAAGGATATAGGTTTGGGTTTGTAAAAACGCTCATGCATTAGACGTTCGCGTTTTTCAAATGATATTTCTGTATGAATGTTAGCTTATTTATAGTAAAGATGAATGAAATTAAGTTTAGTATGCAAAAACCTTAAATGATCGTTGAACTGAACACCTACTCAGACAAACACATTTTGTTTTAAGTAATTAATATTCAATCCATTTGATGCAACAGTTTAATTAGATACATCACCTGATTTGACATCATAGACATCTTATTCATACTGCATATAGTTTTATTTGAGCTATAAAGAATACCTTATGAACATTACCTGCCACAAGGATTCTAATGGATGCAGTCACAGTTTATATCCAAAACAAATCTTCCAATCAAACATCTGGCATGGGTTTTTGTGCTGTTCTTAGAGACAGTGTAATAAAATACAAGGAAATTCATAATCACCAAACCCACTGTCCTAAGTTCAATCTATTGAATACTATAAAATGATGCTGAAAATTGTTCGACTAATGACACTCAACGTGATTTAATAAACCCTTTCTGCTTGGTTTGAGCTCAATCTTTCTCAAACTAACGGCTTAATCGTAATTTAAAGACTCATAAGTCAATGTTTGGGCGACGTTGCTAAAGTCATATAGAAAGGCCGGCAACAACAAATAGAACATCTGAAGGTCCGTCGTCAGTATAGTTTAAATGTTAATAGCCAGAGTGTGTATAAAAATCCCATAAAGCTCCATAAACTGTTTTGATATCCTATTTGTATTAATGTATAATGTTTGATAAGAAACCATTACGTAGTTAGAACGCTGGATGGATAGTTCAAATAGCCCTGGAATGCTCATGTAGTAACTCTACAAATGATATTAAAATTTAAAATATGCTGGTATTAAAATGATAAAAAAAATGTGTCTTGTTAAAAATATTCAGTTTTATAATGTTTAAGACAAAATAAACATTATTCCAAATGAAATGCGATCTTAATACAATCACGTATTGCACATTTCTAAACGTATGTATTTCTATGTTTCATTTTTGTTTGCTGTTTTCAGCTATGTACTCACTATGTACTCAAACATTTCTTCATGTTACTCATGCATAAGAGTACGTAAACTGGATCATTTATATAAGATAACTTTTTAATTATTGACTTGTTACGCGAGTTACCAGAAAGTCGCTCTGAAGCCTTACTTAACTCTCTTAAAAAGAGTGCTGAAGGTAGTCTAATGGTTAGAATGACGAACTGCGTATCCGAGGTTCCATCGTTCGCGCTCTGCGATCGTAGGTGCATTATAAGACTGACGATCAAATCCCACTGGTTGGTTATAGTAGCCCATGACTTGGCTATGGGTGGTGTTAACTAGATGCCCTCCCTATAGTCTATCACTTCACAATTAGGTGCGGCAAGCGCAGATAGCTCTTGAGTTTTGCGTGAAAATCATCAAATAACGTATAAAAAGGAAAACGGTTATTTTCTTGAGACCGTAATGTTATACATATAGCAAGTAAATCCCTCTTATGCCGTTACATAGAAGCTAAAGTGTTAAAATAAATTTATTGAAATCGAGTTACTAAACTACTAGTATGTAGTAAGCAAATGGCTCTCATTCGACAATATATATATAATTTTAATGTTTATTACATTGCCCTTCACTTAAGGGCATTAAATAAATCTATCCTGTTTCTCTTGTATTGCCTTATTTTTCTTACATCAGAATTATATCATGCTTCAGACTACATTTCTAATCTGAATTTTGAATATATATGTTTGTGTTTAATAGTAACAATATTTCTGTCTTCTTAGTGGTTCAAATTGATTTGATTGTTTTGGCTTATTTTAGTCTCAAGCTTAGATATCACTCTTCAGCCATACTCAATCGAACTATTCAGCTTTGAGTAAAAAAACTGAGTTGTCCTACATAATTGTTAAGGTAAGTTATTAGGATTAACTCTACACTGATAGTTACATTTAATATAGGATTCAGCTCTGAATATCAGTCATACACATTCAGATTTAAACAGGAATTTTACTACTACTACTACTACTACTACAGTTATTTGTAGTAACTTTATTAAGTTTGTGAGTCAGTGCTTATGTAAATTAATAATAGCATTTCATGCAATTGGAAATATCATAGAAGGTACGATTTGTAATAATGGAAAGGATACATGTTCAAAATGAGACGAGATTAAGAGCTCTTCTAAACGTCATCTATTACATTAACCTGAACACTGGACAAATAACTATAATGATACTCCTTGATGACTCTGGTCTCGTGATTAATGTAGTAGCTCATCAGTTAAACACTCACGTTTCTTTCGTTCCAAGAAAAATCGCTTGACATACATATACAAACTACTCATGTCTTTATTCATGTTATAATAACATTTAATGTCCAGTATATAAATCTGTCAGTGTGTACAAGTACACATGTGTGTTCGAGAACGAGCAAAGATGTGTAATTTTTGTTGCTGTTTTTTCTATCTTTACGTTAATGGCTGCCGTCTGTGTACGATATTTTACTGTAACCTTGTATACGTTATACATATTAATCATGTTGTAATTATAATACAGGATAGTGATTATTCGATCATATTTCACAGCTTATCAGCTGTCGCATCATGAAGAGCAGAGAGTTCTCTCCTTTGTCATCTTGGATCCATAAATCATTTTTACGGTTTTCGTACAGCATTTGCTTTAGTCAAATTGTTCTTTTAACTAAACGAGACAAAATCGTTCGATAAATCAATAGAATATAATATGATAAAGTAAAGTAAATTCTCGATATTTAAGCAACATATAACACAGAATAAATGTTTTATTACTTTTTATTTATATTTTTGTTCAGCTCAAAGCTATAAAATGGGCTATCTGTTATGTGTACCATGGGTATCGAAACTCAGTTTCTAGGAGCTAGCTGATCCTTCACTATTGATTTAAAAGTACTTTTCATTTATAATTAACATAAGTCTCATTAAAACTGTCATTTAAAAATAGTTACTAGATATTTACTGTTACAAATGAAGCTATTCGTGTTATATTTGTCTCTTCAGTTTGTTAACCTTTCGCTTTACTCAATTTTTTTAATACTGGATACAAGTGTGCTCTTAACACGAAACTAACGTGAAGCGTCTCAACTAGTGTCTGCCTGAACTTCATTTAACTCAGCATTCCGTCTGTTTCTTTCTGAATAATTAGCTGTATATATGCAATGTAATGCCCATTCATCATCTGGATGCAAATGGACAGCATGCAATAGGGCCAGTGCTGCATTCTATCTTAAGCAGACTGATGGTCAACACCCAAGAATGCATCAACACAGAGATTTATGTAGTTCTTTGTCTGCACCATTACCTTTTGAGGAGCATGGACAACCCAAGTGAGAATGTGCGCTCTCATTGATGCCAATTCCACTACTTTTAATATTATTCGATTTGATATCTGACGCTCATCAATACGCCACTCACATATGCTCATGTTTCTATGTTAACTCTCATGGCACTCTGTCTCTCCATTACACCAAATCTCATGCAGAGGATGCCCATAGCCATAACAATCCAATTCAGCTGGGCTTAATAGAGGCAAGTTCAATGTTTACCCAGTCCTGGCCCATCAGCACCATTACTGATTTTCCCAGATAAAATAAGAAATGCAACCTGCTGGGACACTCCATAAATAACTCAGATCTATGATAAACAGACACATCTTTTTTTACTTATAAGAACACAGATAAACAGCACAAACACACATAAACATCTACTTTGTTCTGAATTGGAAGATTACAGACACTATTCAACACAATGAATCTCTATAAAAACAAAGTCTTCTACGGAATTGACTGGTTTTCTTTGCCAATGATTGTACAAAGACCAGTGAAGACAATTGAAACACAGCTTACTGTAGATTGAATGAAAACTTATTCAAGATTGCCTCCTTGAAAGATAGCTGAAACCAATGCATAAACATGTAACAAAATTGCCACATTTTCTACTGTCCACCCGCAAGATATTGTAATATGAACCCTCTGCAGTGTGATGGGAGAGTTGAGCCAACAACTTAAAAATGCCAATATATAAGTCGCTATCTTCCAAAGAAAATATAAAGACAATTCCAAATTGTTGGAGACCAATAAAGAATGGTATTATTTTCTTAAGATTCGTAGTTAAGAGAGGACTTCTGAGTCAAGTATCAAGATATAATTGAATTTTTAATACCTTGAAATTCAATTTAGAAAATGGAAGGTTTTGAAATTTAAAAATACTACAAACAGAATTTAACAGTTTCAGCCATAGTACCAAGGGTTAATCATAATTTAAAGGAAATTTCTTCGAGGTTTTATGTCACCAATTCAATAATAGCCTCCTTTTACAATCATGCTCAGTCTGATGGACATAATTTTCCACTATTGCCCAACACATAGCTTCCATTGTAACAAGCTTGTATGAATGTCAGTGACGTTGTCTTTAACACATCTTGATAAACTTTCCACAGGTCCTTCACTGTACGTGTATATAGACGTCAGCTTCCATTTACAGATTTAAGCACATCAAAGGTATAAAAGTCCATTGGAACTACATTGGGTAACTTGACAGTTGTGTGATCGAACAGCCGTTGATTTCGAGATGCGAATAGAAACCTAAACGTTTTGCATATGAGCTATTACTATTTTCATATCCTTGTTTATTGTCCTTTGATAGCTTGTTTAGGCAGAATATTCATGATGAAACTAAATTGAATGGACGGCCATTGCCTGTTGTAGAAACATTTGTGTTTCTACGACAGGCAGTTCCCGTCCATTCTACTTAGTTTCATCATTGTTTATTGAATTTATGGGTCAGAAGGTTCTTTTTCATAGCCACAGACTTCACTTAGTAAGTAATTACTTTTTTACAGATTGGTTAGGAGTTAAATTTCAGAGTGCATTTCTGTTATAAACGCTCTGCTGTAGATCTTTTCTCTGTTTTTTTAGAAAACAGTCACATTCTCTATCGTTGAAATACTGTTTCCTTTTGTTCTGCACCATTTAAGCGTCTTGCTATATAAATATTCTTCCATGAAAAAAAGATGTTTATATTTATCCAGGCTAATATATACATAATGATATTGCACCATCGAATGATTCGGACTTTGCAAACAACCAAATACATAGGTGCTAAACATTACACCCGTGCCGTTAGGATTTGTATTTGTTCTGACACTGAACTGCATCAGCAGTTATTCACATAAAGTGCAATGAATCCTCTAAATATTGTTTCAGTTAAATCTCGGAAACTGATAATTAAAATCCAAGGTTTCGACAAATAAATTGAGAATTTAATTAGCATTGTCTTATACTATTGTCTGTATAATAAAAATTCAACAGAGATTAAAATATTGAAGATGAATTAATCTTATTCTTACTGTATAAGGAGTGTAAAGTTTTGTATAGTTATACAAACTCTTGTTAGGGACGTAAAACACAAACATTTGTAAAATAGAATTGAGCTCCAGTTTCGTTAAGATGATTTTTTCATCTTTCTAAATATATTAAAGTATCTTTTTTTTGTTTTTAAACTCTCGTAAATTAAATAGAATATTCTCAACACATGTCTTTGTTTATACATAGACACCACCAGATCATGCCAGGCTACCTGACAATTGTAATAAAGATTGTTCATACATAACTTATTACTTGGAGAGATTTTTATTCCATATAATGTTTCCATGAAAATAATGGGAAGTTTCTCTCTTTCTCTCTCTTGTTGATTATAAATTATAACTTAGTATATTTATCAGTAGTTTGTGAGATATACAACACAAATTTTCTAACATCATAATTTCCCTAACATCTTTTTTATACTGGCCCTGTCTCATTGTAATTCAATATTACACAAATTACTGATAAACAGGTCATTTATCTCCAGCCTAGAAGTTATATATCATAGCCTTGATGTCTTTTTATGTCGAATTTAGTTTGCTGATTCAGGTTGCTTCATTATAATTTCTCTCTATATTTTCAGCACCTTACTAACACTATTGTTTCATGAGTTGTTGTTTTAGTAAATAATATTTGAATAACACATTGCGTGTATGTTGTTATTCCGTATTGATTTGATGAACTCGGGTATCAAGGTATGTCGTTCACGGTCATTCTCTCCAACTTAACAAGTGTAATTTCATAAGCTAGGTTTGAGCTGTGCAAAGCTTGTAATACCAGTAAGTGTACTGCTGTAATACAACGTATTTTGATGATTTATAAATTTGAAAAGTCGTGATTTTTATTCCAAGCAAATACAAGTTTTTAAGGTGTTACATTTATGTTATATTTCAAACAAAAATTTAATGGCCGTAGGTCATTCCAAAGTGCAAGTAGTTGTAAGGTTAGATGCTTGAAGTGTTTTGGGACTGTAATTTCATATTGTAAATAAACAACTTCTACATTTTCCTTGAGGCAAACAATATTCTACGTTTTCCTTAACTCTTTCACTACCATAGGCTTTAACTTGGGACTTTTTTACCACCATCAAGAAAGGGAATTTCCTTTCAAATTACCCAAAAGTTACAAGTTTAAAGTCTTAGAGAAATAACAAAAAATAAAAAACGAGTATTTTGTTTTTCTATTGAGTTTCTAAAACTAAACCTGTCACTGGAAGTGTTATTTTTTTTATCCAGAAATGTGTCAATGAAATAGTTAAGGCTATACACTTATATTGTTTGTTTGAAATTCAGCACAAAGCTACACTATGGGCTATCTGTACCCTACCCATCACGGGTATCGCAACCCGGTTTCTAGCGTTATAAGTACGCAGACATACCGCTGTGCCACTTGAAGGCTACTTATATTGCAAACAGTACTTTAAATTTATTTTTATTGTTCCTAGCCGTAAACTTATCTTACATTTTTCAGAGATTATAAACTTTTATTTCTAGCAATTTTGTACATATGCACTAAAATTGTAAACACCTATTAGAAACTACTTTTTACATTTGATTTCATGCTGTAAATATTCAAATATTGAGTAAATAATTCAAAGGAATATGGGATCTTGCCATCATTTTGGTACGAAATTTCAGATCTTCTAATACAATAGCACTACATAATAAGATACATGTCGCCTTTTATTCTGTCCCTCAAATCGATCGATTAAAAAGTGTATGTTTTGTGCTTAAAAAGTGAAAATAAATTATGAGAAAAATATTGTAAAGGACTGATATTTAGGATAGACATTTAATAATGTTTTTAGTTACCACAATGTCCTGCGATGGGTGAGGGGTACATTCACTGATTTAAAACATTAAAATCTGATGTTCCTTTACCCACTGTGGACCCAGCGCAATAATGCAACGTATTGCATTGCGCTAAGAAAATAACAACATTTAGTAAATATATAATAAGTATTGCGTAAAACTATAAACATGTGTATATTTCTGTGTAGGAGTATATGTATTTAAAGAAAATATACAAGTGCGAGATGTATGCCAAATAATGAACATTGTCAATACAGGAATAAGATTTTACACTTAGTTGAGGTGTTTAAACTTACATCATGTTAGAAAACTAAGCCTTTCCAATATTTATATCATCTTGTTTATGTTAGGCATGGAACACTTATGAGTTTCGTTGCTTTAAAGGTAATATTTTTTTTTCAATTGTGAATTGTTATATAACTAGAATATTACTATATTCTGATCCTAAAATGAAATTTGGTTATTCTTATATTATTTTTGTAAGCCTACTAAACAAGCAAACTCTTAACCTTTGTTAGCATAGATAATAAGTGTACACATATCTTGGCTCACTTTTTTAATATATTTATTAAACATTTATTAACCGAACTGATTGTAGGCGCAACCAACAAATGTCAGTCAGATCGTTACAGTAGTTTGGAAAGTTTATATTCTCAACTTATTAAACATGAATCATCTACTATTTAATTTTTTTAAATTCGTGAAGCTGAAAGATAAAGAACAGTGTTGACAGTATGATTTAATAAGACTTCTTTGTACTCCTAACGTAAGCCTATAGTGAAGTTAATCATGTTAATTATTAGCAAACGTTACGGAGGTTCGTTTAAAAAACAACTACAAATTTTCCTATATTAGGTAAATTTATTCTATACATTGAAAGTTAAGATTTAAACACACACAGAATTATTGATAATGATGTAATGATATAACTTTTTCTTAGCCTATTTTAGTAATAACTGAAAGGACTTTGTTATAAATGAAAAACAAAACCTATGAAGTTAACTAGCGTAACTTAGTCTGTATAATGTGAAGACCAACAAGAACTTCATGGTTGTTCGCATATTCTGAAAAATATAAGAAGTGTACAATAATATACCAATAACACAGACTGGTATTGTTATCTATCCTGCCAAGTTCGATTTATATGTTATGTGTTGAGGTCACTTATTCTTTCTAAATATATTTAACGGGAGTTATTATTCAAAACTAATGATAGTATTAGCATTGACTTAAGAACCAAATATCACAACTCGGTCTTGGGACTGAACTTTAAACTGTGGGTCATTTTTATCTAACCAAGTCACATTCTACTAGCTGCTTTATAAGAGGTATCCACTTAACTTAAGAACAATATGAAGTTTTGAAACAGATATCTAGATTTATTTCTGTACTACATTTCGTCTTTGACGTGAACATATCTCTCTATTAAAGACGAAACTTACACAGAAATAAATTATATAATAAAGAAAGAAATAATAAGGTGACATAAATATGTTCTATTTCCTCAGAAATGCATTTTCATTAATTTTTTTCCTTAGTGAGCCTTGCGTGGCCTAGTGATTAGCATGACCAGGTCCCGTCACAGCTAAAAACTCGCTACCTTCTTGAGGTATATGTGTGTTATAAGAGTGACATTAAAATCTCACTACTGAGTAAGATAAGAATAACCCAAGAGTTAGCTGTAGATGCTCTTTAATAGCTGTTTTCCCTTTAGTCTGTAAGTTCAAAAATAAAAACAAACATCCTTTACTTCATTTATATACCCTGTTCTAATACATGAATTCGACAAACTGTTGCTAGTTTCCAAGTGCTTTATCATATGCTAACTTTAGTTGAGTTTTCTTATTATCACAATAAAGTATTACTTCGTGATTAAAGTAAGGATCCTATTGATGTTCACGCGGTGTTTATTATTATTTCTCATAACGTTTTTCAATAAAATGTTATTAAACGTGTAGAAGTGATATATTTAAAATTATACGAGAGATTCCTTTTTAAACTTGCAAGCAAGTGGTTAATTGTATGTGTTCTGTACGACAAATCTACGATAACCTCAATTAACATTCTTACCCGATTTGTGTAGAATAGAGCAAGAGTTATCTGAAAAACCGCGCTCTCTTCCATTTAGATACAAATAGCTCCTGATCACGAAGCGTATTATGATTATTATTTCGTAAAATTTTGAAAACTTGTAATTAATCAAAACTCTTCTAAGCGGTAGATAGTAAAATGTCATATATATCGTACTTTGAACACGCAGTAAGAAAGGGGCGGATCGATTTCTGACCGCCTAATTACAAATTTACAAGCATGTTTAACTCCACTCATCTTTAACCGAAACCAAATGCGAAGTATTTATGTAAATACAAGTGAATTTCATCAAAATGTCCTATCGTATTAAGAACTGATGAGGCTTAATACATGTTTAGAGATTAATTTGATACACTCGTTTTTTTGTTTTGGTTATCATTAGAAATTTATTTAGAAAACCAATGAAATTTTCATTTCATGATCCTTGCCCTAGTTATTACAAACACTCATATTCAAATACAGTTATCCGGGTAAAATAAAATAGAGTACTATTAAACAAAATCAATCATACGAAGCTAAATAAAAAAGAATAAGGTCCCCAGGTGTAACTTTGTGCTTAACTGGAAATACACAAACGAAATAATAAGTTTCTCTGTAGCATCCTATGTTCTTCCAACCAGGAAAACATATAGTTTAATAATTTAAATTTTGGGAGCGGCAGGAGAAGATACCTGTTTACATTTATTGTTTTATAATAAGCGGTAACAAATATAACGAGGTTTACAAAATGTGCCCCATAAATTTGAACCTCAGCGCTACCTTAAAATCTACACAAGGGCTTTCTGCGTATAGTTTTATCTAATATTGAAGCTATGGATTAGATGTAAGACAACAATTCAATAACAACCACCGCCACCTCTTAGGTTTCTCTTGTCTGATCGAATAGCAGCATTTGACTGTCACTCTTATAGGTCATCATCCGGTTCACGAATAATATATTTGTGTATTCTGACAACGGGTCACGAACCATGAATCTTCGTATTTACAGTTCGAGCAACCTAACCATTAGACCAACCTGACCACTTAGAATAATATAAATTTCTCTAAAATTTACAAGAACGACACGACCTACATTTTCCTTCCACAATAAGATATATTTTGCGCGAAGTACAAATGCTCGTATGTCCATTTAAAGTTGTTTGACTTACTTTGTTCGGCGTGATAGTAATTTTTGTTTCAAAGAAACAATTCCATGGAATATCGATTTCTGTCCAAAGCTGTTGAGTATTGTGACTCCATTAACGTATGGGATGAAATAACACACTCCCACACAAAAACGTATATATATATATCAGTTGAATGTCCGACAGACCGTCGTCCAGACGTTTTAGTAATAATCACACATGCACCTTTATAGCCAGGATGTAGTGCCTGACGGATCTTGGTTGTCAAAAAATGCAACAAGTTAAATTTGAGTTGTATTTTATATAGAGAGTAGTAATAAAACTCTGTTATAGACGGTTCATTCAACTTCAACAATTTTATGTGCAGAAGTTGTTTCAGGTATTAAGACTAATGAGCACCCATGTTTCAATGTATCATCCTTTCATATATCATGATATCATAAAAAGTGAATTCACAATAGATTACTGACTTTTTATCAGCCAACGTATCTTTAAAATATATATACATAATACTTCCTAATTCACTAGTTGCAAAAAAAATATCAAACTTATAAGGCTTTATAAAACTAGAAAATAAATTTACATAACTTTCAGGAACTTTACTAGGAAATTATAATTAATTGAGGAACATTAAATATAATTATGTGAACGGGCTACTGCTTTTTGAAAACCTTACGCTAATGTAAAACAATGCGCCTTCTCTATTGCCACACTATTTGTTTTTCACATTTAAAGTGCATCAACTAGATTTTCATGTGCAATATATTAAGACATAATATATATTCATATTATTGATAAACATTATGCTTGAATATAGATTTTGTTTTCACATTTCACTTAATTTGTCCATTACAGATATCACATTGCAGGTATGTAAAATTATCGTTTCAGATCTAGTCTTTATCTTTTACAAGACCACTCTCAAGATCCATTCATTCAATATCAAAACTGGTCATTCGGGCTGAATGATGGGAATAAAATGTTTATGTGAAATATTATATATATATATATATATATTTATATATGTGCAATATAGAACTTTTTAAGAGATGACGATGACGTCTGACCAGAGCAGTACACCTCTCCAGAATGTCCACTGTAATTACGCAACCTTTCAAACAATGATTAAAACCGAGTTTATGACAACCTAAATTTTCTTAGTGTTTAAGATATGAGTCCCTTCAGGAAAAACACAGACAATTTTAATTTTGAGCATTCGTTCATATAAGTATTAGTGCTTAATAAAGTAGACAACTTCCAGTAGTTCTTTCTTTGTAATGCAGTAACAGCACTTGGTCATACACAGGGTCCAAGTCCAATGCAATCACATATTCCTTGCTATCTTGCAACTGAAACTACTACTGTTGTCGGAAACAAGGTGAATAGAAAATCTTGTTTCGGGTAAATTAATACTAGTGAATATCCAATGACTGAAAGGCTTGTTCACAGTCTTCGGTGTATGAAAATTGAGAATCAGTCATAGTTGATGCTGAGAATGGTGAAGCTATTGATGAGAAGATATCCACGAAACACAAGTAATGTGGTTCAAAGCTGAATAAATTAAGTTTATAGGTCAATCTATGGATTACTTTAATCCTCTTATTCCACCTGCAAATAGTCAGTTTAAGTGTTGAGCAAAAAGAATCTTCTCAATGGTAACTGACATATATCTGTCCATTATCATGTTCGTTTGCTAACATTCAACACAGAACCTCGGCATTACTTCTTTCTTTTTCACTATGACTACTGGTAGTGGATAAACAATGTTTAATAATGTCCTGCACAGATGGTCTATTTCCATTTTGACTACGTCCGTCGTGACCCAACAGAGCAAATGTGGCAACTATTTAATGGGACACAATGTCAGTATCTTCGAGAAGATATATTATGTTAGCTCTATCCAGACAATCATCAGGTTACATGAACGTGTTAGAAGTGTCACCAACAAATTCCGGAGTCTTCACATTGGTAGTTTTTGGAGCTTTTTCACAATCATCCAAAAAAAGGACTAATGTGAATTGGGAGTTGTATTTGTGTGAAGATGCAACACAGTTGAAGTAATTCTAGTTTTTAAACTGTTCTCCGTCACTTTTCCTTATTATACAACATTGATGACTGCTACTTAAAATACTTTCTTGACTGTCTACCTATAGTTACACATTAACACCTGTACAACAATGTTGTAGGTTTAATAATAAAGTGAGGAGATGCTATGCCATTTACGAATAAGAAGCACATGTAACTTGTGACTGACTTTGCAACATCCCTGAAAACAGTGAGAAGATGACATTGGTAAACCAATGAAGATAACTGAATCCTATTTATTACATTAATAAAAGTTGGTGATTGGCTATCTTAGCTCTTAATTTTAATACCCTGACTTAACCAATAAAAGTTTATAGGAGATTGATATAAAGAACTTGTAGAACAATTGAAGATATCTAGTTACTGGAGATTTTAAAAGTTAAAAATGAAGTGAAAAATACAAAGAAAGAAAAGATGGTACCGACGACCAAAATTTGGAGTCCTAGTTGATGGATTATCTATACAAAGCCAGATTTTTCAACTTTTTCACTGAAAATTCTTAAAAAAATTATCTGAAAGTCTTCCGAAAACAAATTTTTCAACTCAAGAGTAATCAGTTCGTGATGGTTACAAACAAACATGGTGAACAACATGTAGTATAAGACTGATTACTTCACTGCTTTATATTTCTAGAATTAATAGACTTGGATTACGAAAACAAAAGATAGTGTTCAAGTCCAAACCAACACCGTGTTACTTACTAATGAAAATAGAACGACCTGTACAACTCAAACATAGGAAAGAAGCGTTCTAGCTTTCATTATATCGCTGTTGTAAGTGCTATAAAACGAAAATAGATTGTTAGTGAATACAGGAATAAAAGAGAAAACACTGTTACGATGTAGGATTGGGGATATTTCTATATAACTCAGTTGTCACGATCCATTCTTATGAATGCTGTGAAGAAATAACACGACACGAAATATTAAGTCTGTTACCTTAAATAAATAATCACAAATGTTAGTGTAAATAGGTAATAATGATATAAAATGTAAAAAGTGGATTTGTAATAACAGAAACAATCGTCCCGTATAAAATTATTCATTACATATGAAAAAGGTTCTTCAATTATAAGGCCTAAATTGAATTCTTTATGGCATAATTTTATGTGTTTGTGCGTATTTATTTGTTTTTCTATAGCTATTTCTGAAATACTAAACTATATAAGCTATTAAAAATAGATGACAAGCATGTTAGCAATGTTTTAAGGTTTTAAATAATGTTAATAAATACATCAAATTGAAATGCCGCCTGTCTTTACAAAAAAGTTTTTCTTTTTATTATCTGTTCAACATTTCACATTATACTGCTTTCTTTAGGAGCACCACACACAGTGAAGATATCAAATAGTGACTTTAAAAACATGCACAATGCAAGCCTACCACATATTCCGGTCGGCTTTAAATTTTTAGTCTCTTTGTCAGTTTTGAAGAAGACTACACAAAGAAGCAGAACATTTACTTAACACAAAATTAAATCCAAATAAATTTGCTATAATCTCATGTGAGATATTTTTCTTCAGTAGCTTACCTACGGAATGTATCTAAAATAATATATGAATAACTTTCGTGTCGTGACGTTTAAACATTAGCAAAAATCTGTACCTTGCATGATGATCTTACCAGTGATTACTAACATCAGATTACATATACTAATAGATAGGGAGGGCTCCGTTAAGTCATACAGCCAAATTTCTTTGCTTATAAAGTGTGAACCAAATAGAATTTTAAAGTGAGTTTGTTATTGCTATCCGAGTATAAAGGTGTGTAAATTATGCCCTTTAATGATTATGCACACAGTCATTAAAAATTGTTTTTCACCACGTAAGGCGTGAACTTGATAAAACGATAAATTATTGTTCTCGTAACGTTCTTTAAATATTTTTGCCCATTTCTTTACAGCTATCACAAGTTTAATGGTTAACTTTTACAACATGAATCGTATTGCTGTACATAACAACTGAATTTTTTTAGCGATAAAATACTGGACTTGAAATGTATTTCTTGATTTGACAACTCAATATAAATAGTTCCTGCATAACTTAAAAATGTGTTCTTATATCATACCAACTAAATCTTTCAGATCATATTGTTATGAAAACGTCTTTATCAAGATTTCTTTAATTTTCTCATGTTTTTACAGATACTTTCTCGAACTTGACTTGAACGATCTGAATATACTAACTATTATAACAATTTCTCTATGAAGGTAAAGAATGGTGTATAATAATAACTTTACTACAATATATATATATATATGCTATATCTAATGCCGATGAGACCTTTCGAGTTATACCACAGTTCTGCTGGGTTACAACAGAAATAGTTGTGGATGAGACGCTACTTATATTATCAAATTGTTTGAACAGCAGGTGTTTCGGTGTGAGCTGGATGAAGTTGTTGAAATGAAATTTTTATCGATTTTATTTACTTCATTACAAAGCTGAATTAAGCTTAGGATTTTCAACGCAGTGCCCTTCTCGCAGATGCGAGCTATGGTGCTGCCACCAACACGTATGGATTTGAATGGTGGTGAATTCCCAACCCTTCTACTGTGCAATGTCTCCAAGAAAGAGTTTTTTGTACAAACATCAAACTTCTAATATATGATAAAATAATAATTGTTAAAAAGAAGCATTATTTGTTAATATAACTGGAAAACTGGAAATAATAGGGATAGATTACTTGCATTAAGGGAAGTGTTGGCGTTAACATGTTTTTTGTTTTTTACTTTAATTCAAACAATATTTTTATGTTAACAAAAGGATTCAAAGCATTTCAAAATATGCTTACTTTCTTAATAACAAGTTTGTATTGAAACTGAACAAATTGATCAGAGTTTTGAAACATATAACTAACTTGCACATTTTTTTCGAAGCCACTGCAGATAATAACGACAATAAAAAACAAATAAATACAGGCGTATTGGTTTGTGAAAATAGTATGTTTACTTTCACATGTATTGAAATCTGCGCTTTGAAACAACACACGTTTCATCAGGATATACATCAATCTGTACAAATATATACTTATGTGAATATTTAATTATTCGTAAATTAGACTGGCGTGTATGAAACTATTTTCTTGTCAGACAAAGAAGAAAGCGTTGTATATTTTTTTATGACTTAACATTACCCAAGCCACATTTATCTATGGTTGGCTCTGTACTAGTTATCACTACACTAAAGTGCGGCCTTTTTGTTCCAAATGTATGGAGTAGTTATTAAGTAAATGCCTGAGTAGTAACATGATCGGACAAATATCTACGAGTTGTTATTTGGGTCTGTATAAGTTGTTTTAGCTTTTGTTCGTCAAAACACACATACACACACATGTGTTGCATAAATGGATGTGCTTTTAGTATAATCTTTCCGAAACAGATCAATTTGTTCAGACAATTTCTCTGTACTTGGTGTAGAGTCATACCTCGTCACGTGTAACAAGTTATAGGGTGTCAAATTGTTCAATTGTCCAGAAATGGTATGAAGCAAACGGACATTGCCAGAACAGTGGGATACCCACAGTGTTCTGTATCCAGAATTCTGAAACGTCATCGGATTGCGTTGTTACAGGTAATAGTACTGGTAGTCGCCGAAAAACTATTGCCAGAGATGACAGTGGTTTGATTAGGTATACATATCAAGGTCGAAAGAAGTCTTGCAACACCTTGTGACAGGAATGACATTAACACATTCGTTCCTGGGTATCCAGAGGAATTGTGTACAGGAGACTGCCCAAGCAAGGTTATTTTGCAAGAATGGCTATCTGGAAACCAATATTAACCAGAATTCACCACTGTCACAGTGTTACTTGGCAAGACAGCATGCCAACATTACAGTTGTGACAATGACGACATGTCATCTTTACAGATAAGTCTTGCTTTTGGCTTGTTAAATCTGTTGATAGGATTTGTAGAGAACAGGCAAGGGAATACTTCCTTTCCCACAGGAGGTGGTGTAGTACATGTTTGGGCAGCTATTCATCATGGTGGAAAAAGTACTCTTCATATCCTCCAGGGAAACATCAATGGCGTCCCCTATAGGCATCTCAAGTCAATATTTCTGTCATACGCTAGTGCAAGGCTTGGCAATAACTTGGTGTTCCAGGATGAAAAAAATGTCGCTGCCCATAGTGTGCATATTGTATAGGATTATCTCGATCAGGAGGACGTTACAAGATTGCCATTGCCAGCAAAGTCTCCGGATTGTAATCCCATTGAGATCTGTTGGGCAGAACTCAGCCAGAAAATTGCTAACTACGACCCTAAACCAGCTACTGTATCTGAGTGGCAGTGCATTCTAGTGACAAGTTGGGATGAAATTATGATGGATTACATCAATAATCTCATCGACAGCATGCTACATCACCTTGCAGAGGTTTCATTATATAAATTATATAAATTACATATGTAGATGTTTAATACAACATACATTCCTCAGTTTGACAGTATTTGTGTTCTATCTTAATAATATTGATCTTATTTGTTACAAATATGCAAACATTTTGGCGAAAAATGTACGCGATGACTTTACTGAACCAATCTGGGACTTAAGAAGGTTTGCCGCCGCGAATAATCCGCGTCACCCTCCAACAGAAGGAAGTCAGTCACCAATGAGCAAAGCACAATTTATAGACTTTCCTTACACAATCGATTCCCTAAAGAAGACATCAACATTTTTTCTAACATAAATCTCTAAACTATTGTCGTGTTTGAATTCAATTAGCATTAAGCAAGTGGCTGGTATAGCATCTCCGAAAAAGCATTTCTTATAGATTGATGAGATAAACATGATTAGTTTGTTCTTCGTACTTAGAAGGCTGAACACGCAATGAAACTGTTACAAATTAAACTATCCAACTTTCCTACAGTAACGTGCCTAATAAACTAATTAGCTATCTAGTCGTAGATCACATAAAATTAATGTCAATTTCAATACTTATCGTTAATTAAATCTTAGATTTTAAGCATCTGAAAACGTGTTAAGAACCATTAATTCCTCATTTGAAATGTGGATCAAGTATTAGAAAGAATGTTTTAATTATTAAGCTAAACTGCGTTAAAAATACCGTTATCTTTATAAATTACTTGAAAAATCACGTCTGCATGTATTTAAATAAATGCACATTATCTTTTCAAATATGTTTTACTGAGCAGACTTATTGGAACATATAACGTTTACGTACACAGACCTATAGAAAAAAGAACAAGTGAGACAGAAGAGTAAGAACAGATATTGAAGTTCATAAACAGTGTTAATGGTGTAGGTGAAGACAATTATGTTCTTTGCTAATTTGAAAATAACACTCAGTTTACGCAGCTTTTTTTACAACAGTACGCAGTATCTGTCTGTAGTTCGCATATAAAAATGAGTTACTTAAAAAGTTGGCAATATTACACTACAAACCCTTCTTTTAGTTTACTTGTAATAATCACACTAAAGTATAAAAATAAATAGTTTTCAGCATTCTAATTTGTTTCTGTTTTTACTAAAAACGGATTATTCGACAAGTATTTCAGTGTATACATTTTTATAGAAAAAATTTCATGCATATAGATATTCAATGTAATACAAATAACCAATATTCCTGTTCTATTTATGTTATGTGTGACATTTATTACTATACAATACTTATGGCTAGGATAACAGAAATAGCACAAACATTATCAAACTGATCTCAATATCAAATATTTCTTCGCCTAAAATGTTTATCTACAAGTACCCCAGTTACTTCCGTAATAAGTATGTAAGCGATTATTTCAGTGAATTGGCGGAAAGATTAAGTGTTATATGTTTTGAAAGATTTGTTATCCCAATAGTTGATATTACTCTAGAATATCAATTTATTTTTATTTATAAATAAATCAAAAAGTTTTGATATTGGTTACTCACAAGTGTGGAAAATATCGGTAATACATAAAGAACAACAAAAAGGTAGTTTACTCTATTGATTACATTTTGGCAATTCGAAGTACAAAAAACAAATTTGACAGAAAAGACACTCAGCACACTGCTTATCATAGCAAGTATTGTGTTTGTGTCATATTGAGGTAAGCTATAAGTACTCTGATATAAGCAGTAGGTCGAAGAAAAAAGTTACAAGGACGAAAATGGACCAAGTCTGAAAAGAAAGAAGCAAACAGAAGTGAATGAAAAAATCTTTTCTTACAGTGAATTTTTTTGAACCTTATCATAATGGCTGGCTTTCTAGTTTGTTTTATAACTCCTCTGGTTGTACAGCTGGCGAAAGAGACGTGTGCACGAAAGAAAGACTGGAACAAGAATGGTGGTATAGTGCTCAGCTAAGTCAGATCAAAAACTCCGAGCGTGATATTCTAGAAATATAGATTACTTTCGTAAAATCTCATTTCTCCTGCTTATATACAAAGAAGATAACCCCTCAGCTCATTCTACATTTCACAAGCCCCTGGACCGACTTTGACATTAAGTATAACCTACATTCCAGGGTTCTAATGGTAAAGCTTAACGGAATGACCATTGTGGTAGGTAATGTTTGTCGATGACCGTTTATGACCTTTCCCAAACTGTTTAAGAGGAGGTCAACTAATTACATAAAGAACGCTTGCACAAAAACTTTGAAAAACCCACCTAAATATATCTGAATAAGGATGTAATATTTCCTAGTTATGGAGTTGCTTAATTGTTAAGATATTTGATAGTTCATGCACCTTACCTACATCACCAACATCATAATTTTATGGAATTTTGAATTTCTTTCTTGAAGTTTTTAGGATTTACATTCTCTTATAAAAACTTTTTAGCTTTTCTGTAGCTGTAAAATAAATCAAAAGATAAAAATAATTGAGAATTGTATTCACAACTTGTACCTTAATTTCATTGGTTTTTGATGGCCAGTTTCAAAGAGAGCAGGGTAGATATTCGTCTTTCTGCAGCTCTGCACTTTTCAAGTAATTATGCATAAGGTATTCTCATTATTGATAATTTGAATGAAGCACTTACAAGAATCCTGTAAAATAAAGTGATGAGTAATCTCATACTTTATTCTGAAGTCTCATGATGTTTTTGCTAATTATATATGAACTTCTGAACCATAAAAAAATCATTTGACCTTAGTTTGATACATTGATATACGTTTGTAGAATATTTTGCTACATAAAAATCATAATATACACAAAGTTTGGTTTTGCCAATGAATTGCACCCTTATTCGACATATAGGTTAAACTTGCCAATTTATAGTATAGAGATTGTAATGCTGACTTGCTGCAATGAGTACCAGGAATAAAGTTGGGAGAACCCAGATTGCTGCCATTCTTTGGGTTTGAAACCCACCTCTGGTCAATGTCATCTACTGCAAGAAGGAGAATGAAAGTGCCTCTGGTAAAGACTAAATTCATAGTTGAAGCGATCTCTTGCTTATGATAGAAAATAACCGCTCAGAATGATTGCAATCCAAAACATGTAGTGCAAACCTAATGTTGGGTCTCGATAGACCAGCACTCAAGTCTATTCAACACTTGGAAAAGGAACAGCTCGGGGATTGACAAATTGTCAAAGCTGGCTTACACTATCATTTTGACCCTGTATAAAACCAAGCTACTTATTGTGCAAGGCTTGAAAAAGGGTGACAAATGGAAACTCGCCTGTTTATGCAGATGGTCTGCAGTGGTTGCATGGAAAGACATATCCTATTACGACAGCTATGGATCAGAAGATTATCCTTGTGGATACATTTATCAAAGGTCTTCAGAGTGAAACAATGCAATGTATCTCTCTATCAAATATGTTTAGTATGATGAAAATCTACCTTTCTCTGTTATACAATACTCCACTTAGACATAAAGCAAGGACCAGTTATACCTAGATCCTATACCTCTGCAGTGGAGAACCTACAACCATCTGCTGAAATTTATCCTATCCCTGATGACCTCCACTTCTTGGAGTATGTAAAATATGAAACACTTCATTTTTTAAAGTTCTGTGGACCATTATCTACATTAAAAATGTCTTCCTGCACTCACAGTTGCCAACCTAAACGCTTCAGATTATGAGCATGTGCACTATGTCCCTTAATCACTCCTCACATTGGTGCACAGTAACTAGCATCCAGGCTAGATCCTAGTCTCAGTTTCTCTTCCTAGAGCTTCTCAAGCAGCATTAGTGGAGTATATCTATTATTAAAATTAGCATATATTGCATCATTTTCCATCAGCCAGAATTTCCATGTTACTGGACCGATCCAGACAATAGTATACAACACTCATACATCTACAATGCTGATAACCAGCATGCGATCGTACCTTCCAGATTCCTAAAATTCATCAGTCATTTCATTTGTACATGTTCTACCTGCGTAGTGGACGTCCTACTGTTCAAATAATGGTAATAATGAATGACGCCACCACAGCTGTAAGGAATTCTTTAGGAGCCATCACCATATGACTAGCTTACACAGTTACGCGTTTTACACTGTTATGCAACTGCGACAGTACTGAATCACAATCACTGGCACGTTATACAGATTGAATGAATTACCTGTTCTTAGACATGCTAACACCGTAGCTTCAACTAAAGCCCACTTAAGTACCTGGTATGTCTGGTTATAGTCTTCAGTCCACCTAAGATGTATTTCATCTTTAATCAATGCAAACACTGTTGCAGCTATCTTAGATAAATTGGCCCCAAAACATCAGTAATATAAAATGTAATGTAAAACCTAGGAAACTGCAGATATTTTTTCTCATCATGGATAGTACACACATTTTCCTTTCTCACAATGTGGTTGAGGCATTTTCTCATTTTCCCTGTGTATACATAAGTAAAGACTTCTATGCATTCAATTTCAAGTCTGGCTTTCCTATCCATTGAAAACCAATGTGCAGATTATTGGCAGTTTATTGAGACATGAGACCCAACACCAAGATGTTGTTGACATAGATGAAACATCTCTCTCACTGAAACCCTCTTAGTGTAAGCTCCATTAACTGCTCAAAAGTGGCAGTCGTGTTACACAGTTAAATGGCATGACGCAATTCATGCAAGCTATCTTGAATGCTAAAGTAACCTTAGATCAGCTTTCATCATCCATTTCAACTTGCCAGTATCTGGAATCAAGGTCTAAAATGCTGAACCAATGAACACATTTCAATGGGTTCAGATATTCATTTGTTTATGGTAATGGAAAAACATTATTTGATTTTTTCTAGATTCACCTACATAAAATCAACACAGAACCTTAGAACATCAAACTTGTTATTGACAATCACTACTGAAAATGACCAAACACTATCTAAAGGTTGTATTACTCTGTTCTTCCTGGTAATCCACTAAAGCCTGTATAATGGTTGCTTTATCAGTAACACATTGCCTGTATCTATGTCGTGTCAAATTATTGTTGCACAAATACATCAGCATATTCAGACAGTACTTCATTATATTCCGTCATTGTGTTAAATCCAAATTGTTTGGACAGTCATCTAAGGATGATTTCAGATTTTTTGACAACTTTGTGTTCATTATTAGACACAGTGAGACTAAAGAAACACCTACATACTCTATTCACTAGTCTGATGACCATTTTGGTGGAAACCAGGATTAACATTTATTCATAGTTACGGATTTACACTGGGACTATGTTATCACATTCAAGTGTAATCTTTATTGTGGACAGGAAACAATGTTTTTTCATGCATCGTTTCTATCACTGCAACAGATGGTGATAATGTATTGGCTTCACTTGGTGGCGACTATATGAGCCAGGAACTCAACCTTATTTCTATCCATACCTGCATCTTTGAAGTCCAACCTAGCCTTTGTAAGCTGTACTGAACGCCACACTTCTGAACACAAACAATGACCTGGATTCTTACAGTTTGGCAGAGCAGAAGTAAGATAGACATGACTTGATTTTGTCTTTCCTTTTATATGCCATAGAATTGAACAGGATAAAAAAATATTTTATTACTTTATTAGGGAACAAAATAACAACAATTACATTTAAAATGTTCTGATGCTCCACATCTATAGTAAATATTCCATCTCTCCTGCTTAGATTTCCATCTGTGTGGAAACATCTGCTGTTGCTGTGGTACAACCATTATTGGAAGGACTGAGAAGCTTTGAACATCCACTGACATTACGTATGGTTGTGTCTAGACACAAGGACGTACTTGTCACATGAGGGCTTTTCTTAGTACAACAGGAACCACTGAAGTTTGTTGTAATTCAAACTGAACCACTGTGGGCTTTTTCTTTCCCTGCAACATTCAAACCTGGTTGCCAGAAACAGTTTTCTTTGTGGTGAATTTGTCTGTACACTCTATATGTTAGAGAGTTACAGTTCCCTATGGATCTTATCAAATGTGTCACAATGTTCACAAAAATATATGGAGTGGTTGAAGATTGCAGTAGTTGTCACAAATAATTTTGCACATCGTCAGGAAGGACAGGCCAAAATACATCAGAATAGATGTTATGATGAAACGGTGATGGATTGAACATTCGAGTGAAAAACTGGATATAGCTTTGTTATATCCAAAAACATGATAGTAGCTCAACTCTAACTGGACCAGACTTTATTTCGTTTTCAGTCAACTGAGCCATCAAGCTCGGAGCTGCAGAATTCACGTGATGTATATATGTACCTTGAACATGATGATAACCCAAAATCATATATCACTGATGAGCCTCTTGTGCAATGGCTAGATCAGGAATCGGAGATAGAGGTTTGTGACTCAGATGATAGCAAGAGTACTGTTTTGTGTGATCTATACTCATCAAGTGCGAAGGGAGGTAGTTGAAATACTTATCTAGCTGTCTGAGACAGTCAAATGAGGAAACACCAGTGAAGATGCTGCATAATAGTTTTCATAGTCGGCTGAAATGCCACAATTTACCTTCTGATTGTTACAGCTGAGATTACCTTCTTGACTAGCAGTTAGACTGAAAGGCATTACAACCTTACTTTCTAAGCTATCAAGTAGTGATTTATGATAGAATGTTTACAAGCCACTTTATTATTGTACATCCAGAACAACTGATGTTAGTAAATATAATACTTTAAACATTATTAGTTAAGACGGCTGGGAATGGATGCTAAGACTTGGAAAGCATCTGTAAGGTGAAAGGACTTTACAACATTCAGATGTGTTTAATGATGAGTATTCACAGGATATTCATATAAGAAAATACCTTTGTATATGTAAATATAGTTTGAAGTAGCATTAACACACAAATCCACATGTTCATGTATGTGAGCCCTGTGCATTGGTTTCATATCGGCAGTGAAGGGATTATGCTGTTAATGAGCAAATAATGTGATTCAGACTGTTATAAATCGCAGTGAAAAGTCCTTGTTTTGTTGGATGTCACTTGTATTTATTTTTCTGGTCTGTGATGCCATTTGTAGTGAATCGATTTACTCATGAGTGGGGGGAAAGTATTAAGGTGGTCAACATTTGATATTTGTAGCTGTTTGTAACATTGAATTTATTTTACTGATGAAACTTTTACTTAGCATGCGTCAATCTGGGTGTGTGTTTGTGTATATTCCAGCACACCATAAAAATATTTATCCAGGTTAAGTTAATTTTTGCTTAAAAGGCTTAGTTCAGCCAAATTCTGTCTGTTGTTACTTATTTCTTGATGTTAAGATATAATTAAGTTTATTGCCTCCCAGAGGACAGCATGTTATGGTAGCATGGCTATTGAGAAACAGATGGCAAAAGCAGTCTATGCTTATAGCTCTGGTTACCAGATTCATTATGTTTGATGGAACAAATATATGTTATACACGTGTAATATTGATTATATGTAAATGACTTTGAATATACAGGGTTATCCTGTTAGGTATTGGAATTTCAAATGGTATGAAATTGAGTTAAATGATAATTTAAAGTTAGTATTTAAATTGTACTTTGGATTTGGTATTTAAATAAATGCCGATATATATAGTCAGTTTGTAATATTTGCCAACAAGATTGATAGACAGTTTTTTTTATCACAAATATGTTTTAATATACACCCAACAGTACAATTTACAATAACAATTATTACAAATAGTTATTACAAACAATGGTTTATAAACAATAGTTTCACAAACTTACAAACAGCATAAATTATTCTTTCTAGTCTGGAACTTCCTTAATATCTTATCGAGGGTTCACGATGTGCGAGTTAATTACGAGTTGATGTAGGTACGATTCGCTTAACCGGTGACGTTAGGTAATGTTTTCCTAAAAATACTAATGTTCGGTGAGGATCCACTGAAGTTAAATGAGTTGTAATGTTCGAACTTTGTAAATGCTCCTGGTCAAATGTCTGAGGTTTTCCTATTGGTAGGCGTTATAACAATCACAATTATAGCTTCCGAAGTTTTATAGCACACTGATTATAGCTAACTAATAATAGATACTCTCTTTGGCACGTCGCGTTGGTTATATATATAGGCTGCGGAGGCGTTCTAGAAATTTCAGTTTTACGTAACAATACTGAACTGCACTTAAGCATTTACGTATATACATATATTGTTGATTCTTTCTCTCGAGAATCTTCTATAACTTTGGAGAATAGGCGGGAGTTTCGCAATACATATTTAACACTATAATCTACACATGTTTTAAAATATAAGCTTAATTTAAACAAGCGTTGATATTAAAATAAATATATATAATAACAAATTCGTTACAATCCAAAGAGTTCAGTACATTATGTTAAAAACGATTTTGAATATACAAACTAACAAGTTACTTAACAACTATGGCACGTATGAAGTCATGGTAGAACCAAATGTACCAGAACTGCACATTGCCAACACACGAGGTATACAAATGCTTGTAAACAAAAGTAGGTTTTGACTCTAGGTTCTCATTTATAATGTTTCAACCCACTTTACTAGCAAATTCTCCTGATCTATCAACACTAAGTTGGCCAAACATTTTTATTCCTAACTTTAGCAAAATAAAACTTCATTGTTGACCCTTCTAGCTATTGTGCTTAACTTGATTTAAATTGTAGAAAGGTTTGCACTACACCTAACTACCTGTGGTGGACAACAACCTATTTAGGTTCATAAAAATATTATCCCAACATAAGACTGAAAAGAAGTCGATGGACGAGAAACTCCTTCTATCAATGCCCTGAGACACATGGGTTCTCTCTTGAATGCTGTCATAATATTTACTCTGGTGAATGTATGGAGGCCTGAGCTATGTGCCACTTTGAAGAACTTCATAGTAGGAGCTGAGGAGACCTCAACCAGCCCAATACTGTACAAGTGCTTTGTCAATTCTGGGAAGACTCACTTGACGGAAAGTAGGTAATATGAAAACGTTTAGATCCTACCAGGATGTTTATTATTTTAAAACGCTTTTCCTCGTCTTATAGCTTACCATTGCGACCAGCAATAGAAATAATATTGCATTGTGCAAACAAGTATTTTTGAAGGGTACGTAATGTTAGTGTTTCTTGGATACTCAGGCGATAAGGTAATATAAATAAAGACATGAGTCTTTATTCATTGTTATCAACAAGTTACATTCATAAATTTAACAAAGATGTTTAATTCTCAGCAATGAAGTGTATTGACTTTGTTCAATAACTGGACGCATTTCTTGTCACCACCCCATGCCATTGGTACAGCCGTATCAAGCATCGTTATTTATGCTAATTGGTTAAGCTAATATCATGTGACGCTAAACGCTCTTTAATTATGATAATTTCTTAAACTTTAGTATATTTATGCTGAAAATCTGTCAATCAATAATCAATAATAATCATTCACCAGTATGAACTTGAGCTAGAAACTGCTAATCTAGTTTGCTTGGCCTAACTGATATCTATGTATCTGCACGGCGTTTCACCTTATAGTTTTGCTGCTCTAAATCTGTCGTCTTTAATCCGAAAGACAAAAACTAAAAACGGTCAACTTTTATTTTTAGGTGGAGCTGTAGTTAAAATGTTAGACCGATACCTCACTGACTTTTTGCATAGGCGTGCGCAAACATTCTTGTCAAATCTGAGCGGTTTTTGTTGAATAGCTTTGCACATGTGGCTTATATTTACATCAAACAAAACTCCTAATTGTAGTTAGAAAAGACCTATTAGTGTAGCAAATTTGAAAAAAAAATCCATGAAAGTCAAGTATGTTTTTCTATAATATAAGTTTACGTACTTTTGCCGCGAAGAAAAGAATAAATAGGAATAAAGTCAATCAAAATTGGAGATGTTATATCTCAGGTATTTTTTAATGGATTGCCTTGAAATTTGGTATGTGTACTAAAAGTCCAGTAGCGCACATCCCTGGCAAATATGCGCTAGTTTAACTTACCACAGTCTGAGATACAGAAGGTGGAATATCGCTAAATTATCACTCCTGTTAATAACACACAGCGTGTCCTGCAGGAGATCGTTTTGACTGCACGACACTACCGTGTGTCTTGATACTCTGTAACCGAACTACTTGACTCACACATTTTGACATACTAGAGACGTTTTTCTCCCTTCTGTCAGAAGATTATGGTGTGATTGTTACGTGTTTCTTCGAACAAGACTGGACACATCCTCATTTTGCAGTTTATTTTCGTAAGACACTGGACAATGAATGTCCGATCAAAATGCAAACTTAACAGTGCGGAATCATTTCTCAATATTTATGGCTTTGGGAATAATTCAAGTATACGGTTTAAACCTCACGTTCAGTAACATGGAGCGATTTCAATGACCTTGTCGAGGAAACAACTGATGCAATTTCCGAGCATGAATGTACCTCTCATTATGTTTCACAAATGGCGAAGACAGCTCAGTGAGACCACTAAGGTTGACAGAAGTAATTTCCAACTGGTATAAGACCTGAGGATATTTACACCAGCACGTACGTTACCAAAATATTCTATGATTCTGTGTTTAAAATTATTATGTTTTGAACGTATGTATAAACGAATTCAGAAACATTGTACATATGAAGATTGCAAACAAAACTCAACAACAGATAATGGGATACATATAGTTATTAATTTATTTCCAACACCAAAACGTGAATTTCAGTGCAAAAAAAAAGATGACACAGAGGCTTAATCTAATCTTTGGTTCGACACTCCTGCTACAGCAGACTAGTTTCGTCGAATTCACGACTCGTCTTTGTTAATTGGAAGAGCAAAGTAAATAAACGAAGTATAACTCATGTAGTGATGGAATGTAAGCTGTTCGTTTGGTTTTGATGTGCAGTTCTTTACTCACAACTAGTAACCTAAAATACTTCTTTGGATAACATGTAACTTACCGTTACAATTATTTATCCATTCAGCGGACTAACTGGTTATTTGTGAACTTCTTTTTCTCATAAAAATGTGGGTTTTGGCGAAAAAAGATGACGTAGATGCTTAGTATATTCATTGATTCGTTACACCTGCTGAAGCAGATGTAGTTTCACAGAATTCATGGCTCATCGGTGATATACACATGTTATCACTTCATGTCACCCATCGTTTAATATGAAATCATTATATCATTCCTTGAGCAGGTTCTTGTTTCATATTGAAGAGCATGATACAACTACAACAGAATATCGAGCACATGATATGAGAAACAGCATATATGTTGCCAGATCATCAAACTAATTTCATCGAAACTCTCTGAAGAAAGCCTCGTGCCACGTGTAAGAGTCGTTTTGAATGATGGTTAGATGATAAACAATATCCTATGACAGGTTTGTTTGAGAACGTAACGCATCCACTTAATTCTTTCCTTCCATAACAACGAAAACTCAGCTATCATTAAAATAAGTAGTGGCGTACATTCAAGCCAAAGCTATCATACATCTTAGAAATAATGTTGAAATATCTATGCTAAAGTCAGCTTAATCATGCTACACGAAAACCAACTCATTAATAATATATCCTTATTTTTAAATTGAAAAATATCAGTGTCTGACATGTTTTTCTTAGTAGCTTAGGCTTACATTGAGAATATCAAATCTTTATAATGAAATGTCTAGTAAGTGATGTATCTAGTATTACGTGCTAAATTTAGCAACAATTTTAAAATTCAAAACCGTTTACAACTAGAAACAATGCTTTACCAGGTGAAGACGTGCATTGATCCCATTAACAACAGTATGAACATGACTTCTATACTCTGAATCGTTTTTGACACAAAACCTATTGACCCCATTAACAACTGCATCAAAAATTACAAAATTAAAGATTGGATACAATTATGTTCTTTTGTTTTATTTATACAACCAACGTCAAAACCTTTGTTGGGAAAGACTTATTATTCTTCCATAGAGCTAGTGGTCTGGCATGGTCTGGTAGTTAGGACGGTCGACTCGCAATCTGAGGGTCATGGATTCGAATTCTCGTCACTAAACATGCTCGCCTTTTCAGCCGTGGAAGTGTTATAATGTAATGGTCATTCTCACTATTCGTTGGCAAAACAGTAGCCCAAGAGCTGGCAGTGGGTGTTGTTGATAAGCTGCTTTCCTTATAGCCTATCACTACTAACTTAGGGATGACTAGCAGAGATAGCCCTCGAATATATTTGTGCGAAATTCAAAACAAATCAAACCTATCCAGCTAGTGAAAATATAAAATTCCATCGAGAAGCGATCATTTTCGTCAACCTATTTTGAATAAAGAATGCTGATAAAGTTCGAAACTACAGTTTCCAGGTAGTCATGATACGTGTGTTACAGTTTTCAATTTGTCACAGTGTGTGTTGCAGTTTCCAGCTAATCATGGTACGTGTGTTACAGTTTTCAATTGGTCATAGTGTATGTTGCTGTTTCCAGCTAGTCAAGATATGTGTGTTGCAGTTTCCAGCTAATCATGGTACGTGTGTTACAGTTTTCAATTGGTCATAGTGTGTTGCTGTTTCCAGCTAGTCATGGTACGTGTGTTACAGTACCTAAATGGTCGTGATACATGTGTTGCAGTTCTCAGTATGTAAGTGTGTATAGCGATATGTTAACGTGTGTTTTGGCACAAAGTCTGTAACTTTATATAAATAGTTTCAATGTTTTAAGCGTTTTGTAGCTGAATTTCAACTGTACTTTATTACTAAGCATATGGAGACTTACACGTAATCT
Organism: Limulus polyphemus; assembly: GCF_000517525.1. NCBI lineage: Eukaryota > Metazoa > Arthropoda > Merostomata > Xiphosura > Limulidae > Limulus > Limulus polyphemus. Next base: position 1,218,797 of record NW_013665637.1, on the reverse strand, counting down.
GTTTTGTAAGATAATTTTTTATAGTGAAATCTGGGTTTTACATTGTTTAGCGAGAACTTAAATTCAACATATGTTCAGAGAAAATGTTCTGACAAAGAAATAAAATGTAATAAACTTATTTGTTTAATTTAATCCGTTTTGGAAATATACTTCACAAATGTTGATTTTTTTTCCAATAATGAAGCTCGTTTATTTTTTTTTTGTTTCATTTAGAATTTTCGCGAAAATCTACACACAAAGAGCTGAATATAACCGTCACTAAGTTTGAGCCGATAACCTATAGGGAAAGTAACTAGTTAATAACACTCACCGCTAATAGTGGGATTTGACCGCTACTGTTCTATCGCACAAATGGCTATAAAAGTGTAGAAAGTGTTTTTGTAGCAAAGGGACGCCATCCATATATCCTCGAATTCACAATCCGGGTACGCTGAGCTACTTCAGTTTTATTGAAAGGATATCATTAACCAACTTATGACATCTTTCTATGCAATATCAACATTTTAACCTTAGCTATGAAATTGCATTAAATATTTTTTCTCACTATTTCACTAATGATTAACTCTTACGGTAATTTTACTTGTTAATTACTAAATTACTCTACTCAACCAGGAAAAAGAGTGAGATTATGTCTTCTTTAAGCATTATATCACCAGAATAATATTTGATTTTTTTGTTTTGTTTTCTTTTGTCTAATCGTTAACCAATTTATTTGTACTCAGAGAAAATTCACCCCTGGGAAAATGTTAACGGGAAGTAGAAAACTGACAGTCTTTCTGTAATAGCTTCAAGCTAGACGATGCCTTACAATAATCTTCATTACATAAGTGATTGAAATAACTTTCAATTTCAGACTTTGTATGTAAGTTATCCACATTAAGATATTCTGTAACTACGTGTGCCATGTGACGAAAAATTAGTGCATTAACATTTTCAGCATAAATGTCTCATTGGTAAGTAATTTTATATAATTTTTGAGAATTCAATATTTTTTCATAAAGTCTCTCAGAACTATTTTATAAGCTTAAACTTGTATTGTTCAAGGCGTAGGATCCATGATTCCAAAGTTATTTCTTTTATTTATATAAATTTGGTTTTATTAAAATAACTTTACAAATATTATTAATTTGTAGTTACAAACGATTGAGGTTCTATAAATTCTATAAATCTCTGGTCTAAAATTCTAAATTCTATTGAAAAGATAGCGATTTGAAAAATCTTATGTAATTATTCACACATCTAAATTAATTAATGTTGATATATGGTGAGTTAAAAATAACTCCAAAACCTATAAATATTATAAAATTATGTAATATTCACCGCATGGGTTTCTTAAGTTTCTTCAAGATAACTTGAAGGGCTAGGGCGCTCGACTCGCAATCTGCGGGTCGCGGGTTCGAATTCCGGTCACACCAAACATGCTCGCCCCTTCAGCCGCGGGGCGTTATAATGTTACGATCAATCCCACTATTCGTTGGTAAAAGAGTAGCCTAAGAGTTGGCGGTGGGTGGTGATGACTAGCTGCCTTCCCTCTAGTCGTACACTGCTAAATTAGGGACGGCTAGCGCAGATAGCCCTCGTGTAGCTTTACGCAAAATTCAAAACAAACAAACAAACAAACTTTACGAACCAAAATGGCACTTAAGGGAATGAGTTCAGTGTGTTGTCTATTACACAAATACTTCTAGAGAACTAATATATAAAATAAACTAATCATCTAATTGAAAACATAATCTGGTCGGTTTCGCAATGGCTGTTTCAAAGTTTCGTTACTCCCCTATATTTAAATGTACTCTGTGATTTGGAATGTTGTTCGATATATTTTAAGCGTAGTTTTTTAGCATACTTAAACATACTTCATGTACTTAATAAGGTTTTGTGAGATTTTAAACTTTATTGGAGTATGTTTGTATGATGAAATTAACATACATTTGAAAATCAAACATTTTCTATTCGTGCTATTTGAACTTGTAGTTAAATAGTTTCGATGAAAAAAAAGGTGTTTAGGTATTTTATCTTTATTTTTCATGTAGTTTTGAATTAATGATTTTGATTGTCGGTTTGTTGATAAGCACAAAGTTTTACGATGGGCCATCTGTGCTCTGACCACTGCGGGTTTTGAAACCAGATTTTTGGCATTATAAGCCCACAGAATTCCCGCTGAAGAAATGGTAAAAAACATATGGCAAATATATTCAATTTTCTTGTCTTCTGGTACTCTGAATCAGTATTTCACAGCTTGCACTATTGCATTACGAAAATTGGAATCTACGCTTGTATGCAATGTAACTTTAACTTCGTCATAAATTAGCAATATAACCTGATATCCGCTTTAGAAACCATCGTTAGAAGGAAGAGAGAAAGAATGAAATTTTTGAGACCGACTTAATTACAGGCTTACCTCCAGAAAGTCAGTATCTGTCAAATGTAGCCTTCAGTGTAATTGTATGCACGATTCGGTCTAGGACGCCCCATTATAAAGCCCTATCAAACAACGTGACGTCGAGAAAGTGGCGCCTTCGGTTGTTAGAAGTAATATCCGATTTCCGGGAAGTAAATACTAATCAAAAGATGCAGTGCTCTCACGGCGTTCCTCAATACCTAAGTATGTATACATTTGTGATTTTGATTGTCTAATTTTGAAAATATAAAACTAAAAAAGAGGAATAAAGAAATTGAGAAAAGGGCACATCAAGATATTATCAGTAAATTAACATCATTCATGAGGTATTTATCTTTGTTTGTTTATTTATGTTTCGTTTTTTGACATATTATCTTCAATGTCTCACCCTATAAACGATAAAAACAGGTGAATGCGTTACCTTCATCAGTTATAAACACACACACATAATATACACAGCTTGCACATTATATGTAAAAACAAATATGCACTACATTAATGTCAACACATTAATTTGTTCTTATACAATTTGATTTAATGCATGTTCCCTAAAGAAAAACAATGACAATGTTAATGTATCTAAAACAGCTTACTTTAAGTCCTTTATCGTTATCCCTAACACGACATAGGATTTTCAAAACAAATATTTGGTAATTAGTCGTTCTTAGGGATTTTTCACACTCAATGTATTTGTTTTATTGTGAAACAGATATCCATAAGAGAATCATAACTCCTCATTTGTTTGTTTTTGTTTAAGCGCAAATCTACACAATGAGCTACCTTCGTTGTGCCCATCACAGGAAACGAACCCCAAATTTTAGCGTATAGGACTTCAAGATTACCGTTGAGTTCCTAGGGGACTTATTTCATGATACTATTCGTGCAATGTATTTGTTTAGAGGTATAAATACGTGTTGTTAGATATATGGAACTTCCATTAATTCTGAAAAAAGAAATTTATCTAATTAAACAAAATTAAGACATGTAGAAAACAAACAAGAATAATAATATTTGAAGAGACAGAACATTAAAATAAAAATATTGAGAATCCCGAAGAGTGTTAAATATGCAGAGAAAGTGTATTTTCAAATTATCATATCCTACTAGAAATTAGCCTATAGTTATCTTCTGTCAACACACAGATTCCTAAAGGACCAACATAATGTGTCCTTAACTGTTTAGGATTATATAGGGGATTTGTTTTTTGTGTTTGTTTTTGTTTAAGCGCAAAATTGCACTGTGCCAACCACAAGGATTGAACCGGAATTTTGGCGTTAATAATCCTTTTAGCTGAGCCAACGTAAGGCGTCATATGTGGATAAAATAACAAAAGACACATCTTAAGTCTAATATCAAACTTCAGGTTTGTACCAGTTACTTCCATTACAGCACCTTTACTGATATTTTGATATTAGTCTTATGTTTGAAACATCTTGGCACCTTAAGTCGTTTAATATTGTGTCTCATCGAACCATTCTGTCAATGTGATAAATGTTAATATGTTGTTGATGATCAAAATCTTGAGTTGGTGTCATTTATATCAAAAAAAGAAATCTACTGCAATGCATTTTTACACAACTAATGGCATTTCTATATGTCGTATACAGGATTGAATACATTTTATTAAAACGATTTTGAATATGAAAATTAACAAATCACGTAATCACAGCTGATATAAAGTCACTTTGGAACGTCATGTATCAGAATTACATTTTGACATCTCTTGGCGTAAAGTAGGTAGTGTGGTACTACCGAGAACTGTAGCAACTCTTTCTTACATAAAACATTCAAACACTAAGATCACATTGGAAAACAAAGATATATGAATCAGTTTGGAGCACTAGGACCATCTGGAATTAGAACTAGAACAAGTCGTACTTCAGCTATGGTAAGCAAATTTCGGCGTATTCTAACAGGTATGAATCCATGAACAGACAAAACAGCGAAAAAAGGCGTTCATGTGTTCTAGGCAACAGAACGCAACATAATCAAGAATGATCTCTATCTGTAAAAGCGATACAAGTTATGTTTACACAAGATAATTCCACGGTACATCAGTACAACCATGGCATACCTGAAGCAGCTGGAGAATGAAACGGGTATTCATGCTATTCGATATGAAGACATACTGGTTAACTGGCCGAATACAACGCCTATGGATTTCTGTGTAACTGAATTGTTAAAACGGACAATGAGAAACTGTAATTCTCTTATATTAGATGGCTTATGAAAAGCCTTCAGGGAGGCGAAATATACTTTGAGCATGACGATCTTACGGTGGAGATTTTTACAAAGGAAACTACACTGAAGCCTATTGTGAATGTGCTCTGTTGTCAGATAAAACGTGACTGCACATGGCAACATGGATTGTAACAATATGTTGAGGTTCAAAATCGTTTTAACATAAAAGTTACATCCTCTGTATTATACAACTCAGTATGCCAACAGGGAAACTGATAATGCCTGCCACATATTCTGATAATCTAACTTAAGGAATTCAAACTTTATACTATATATATTTTTGTTTTTATTTCTATCCTACCGTGCTTAAAAAAAAATGGCTAACTTTAGAGAAGATGTAACACCGTGTAATTCAGTACAATTCTATTTAAAATGTACATCTCTAATTGTATCATATGACAATGGAAGTGTTTAATGTATTTCATTAGTTTCACGCACTTCTCTAGAATGAGAGTTTCACTTTTCAAGGTAATGAAATGGTTAACATTACGCAGCCTAACAAAATATCTGTTCAAGAAACAATAAAATCTTAACGAAAGAATTATATGACAAACGATGCTTAGTTCCTGATATAAAATCGTGAACCTACCGAATTGATACTGTTTAACCAGTACAAAAGTTTCCGTAATCTACTAAATGTTTATATTACAATATCAACAGACAATTGTACTGTACTTGCTCCTCAATTTTCCTTTGTTGTTTTCGTACAAAAACTTAATAAATCGCCTCACTTACCGAAACCTCATAAAGATAATTATACTGAGAAATAACTGTGAAATAAGTAGCATGATTTATTATTGTCCAAAATATAGAGAATAATGCTATATATATATTTTTTTCTAACATCTTTATGTACTACAATTTACCACATAAAAGAACAGTCTGTGCCAAAACGAAATAGGCGTGTGTAACAAACATTAACTTGGAACATCCTTATAAGACTTATCAAGCCCCCTCCCCTCAGTGGCACAGCGCTAAAAACCGGTGAGCCCAGCTTAGATAGCACATTGTGTAGCTTTGTGCTTAACTACAAACAAACAGGCTTATCAGATTAGATCTTTGGTAGAGGTTAACGTTTATATTATGTTTTACTAGTATTTTAATCGGTGAAATTATAAACAACAGTTGACTAAGTAGCTACTGGTATAGATGAAAAGCAAGACGTGTGAAGGAACGAAACTATTCTTGCAAATAACATTTAATATGATAAAGATACACAAGAATTTAAAAATAAGAAGTTGTCCTAGAGAAAACCTAAGCATACCAGCGTAAACTCAGAATGCATGACTTACTAGAGAAGGACCTTAACATTTCAACTAAAGTTCAATATTCATGACTTGACCAGAGAAAACCCTAAACATTATTGCGTAAGTTCAATCAATGTACACGGCTTTTTAACTTTTTAGTGTAAAAAATGTGTATACGTGATACAAAAAAACGACCAAGTATAGATGGTGAACGAATAATTACTAAAATTGTTCAATGAATGCAGCTATAACCGTGAAATTTAGGCTTAACTACCACTCTGATAAATCAGTTCCAGAGAGAGAAACATTTTGAGTGTATTGACTCAATTTCGTCAGTCTTTAACACTGTATGCCTATCTCAGTTATTGTTTTGCTTTTTTTTTAAATTAAACACGTAATAGTTCTTGGACACAGACATACTTTGTGTTTATGGAGATAACTATGAAAAGTGCGAGCATGTATGTATTATCAAAGTATATGGATCACACCAGCTACTGCTGTAGTTATTGAAGACCACCTACTGTCTGAACTTTTGTTTGCTTCTCATAAGACGTGACTCGTTAGTAGAGGTAAAGAACAGTGTGTGCTCTCATATGCTATAATTTCGTTGTTATGAAGAAAAGATTGGATCAATTTATGATTATCATAATTGGTGAAAATAACAACTTAATCAGAAGCACGGATAGAAGAAGTTACGAGAGCTTTTATAATAATTGAGTCTTTACCTGGAAACGTAGACTATTTCCCACAACTTCACCAGCAGCAGTAAACAACAGTAGTGTTACCCAGTTAACCTTTGGGCATTACACCGAGGTTTAACGTTTTTTAGGTGACACATAATTGCTTTTGCTCTGTCTTTCTTTGTAGCTGGAATGACATATGGACACCATGTAAATAACCCTTGTATCTGAATCTGAAACTCCCTGTCCAACACTATGTCAATGAAAGCAAAATGCAGGAAATGTCAATGAAATAACATGTAAATTGCGACTATATCAAATCTTCTTTTCGTTTATTTCAAGCTCAGTAATAGTAATTTTTCAAATTATGCATTACCGCGATATTAAACTATGATCAATCAGACTGGATACTTAATTGTCCGGAAACTTTCGATCCGGTTATCACTATTCATTCTATCATACTTACTTTAGAAAAGGTCCTAAAATCTATTGTTAAAATCATTTTTATACATTCTCGAATATCATTTTCACAATTGATTTCATCAAACAAGCGATATTAAAGAATACGTTTTTTAAGGCTAGAAAATATTTAAAAGGTTGTTCTGAACTTTAAAGTCACAATACTAGTTTGTTTTTAGCCGTGGCATAGTGGTTCATAGGTTTTAGGTAATAACTAGCTTTGAGATCTAATTACAGCCGCGGCTATTGAGAATTCCTTTTTGTTTTCTTCAACGATACCTCCAACCATAAAAATATACCTGATTTTCATTTGATTCGTATCGAGTCAGGTTTGGGTAGTTTATTTAAAGTGTTGATAGACGTAATTACAGATTTCTGAAATGAATGACCACAGGAATTCCTTATCAATTACATATATATTACCTAATGTACCCATTCAGCACAGGAAGAAAACATACGGACCTACGGGGATAAGATAGGAGTCATATTCAAACGCCAATCCCCCTACATCACTCCCCTGGCAGTACTAAAGATACGTGGTAGGTTTGGTGACAATCGGACTAGCAGTTCGCCAGTTATAAGCGGGCACACACAAAGACTTGTATAACAATTTAGATATAATACAACGATAATATTATTAAAACTCGAAGCTAAAGCAAGTTAAAAGCCCTAATTACAAAGAGAAATAAATCTTGCTCTCTTCGTTTTTACTAATCACTTCTGAATAAAATATTACCAAACATCAATATTGTCCATAACTTTTCTTTTTTCATACAGAAACAGACCTATAAGATTTCGGCGTCTGTATATACCATAATCGAAAAGATGAAATGGACAAGTTAATAAAAGAACAAATCCAACAAAAACTGGAATATAAATATAGGATCAGTAGCGAATACTATATATTTTCATAGTTTATAACAAATGAATAAAAATCCACCTACGATGACAATAATGTAGAAAACTGTACAACATTATTTACAGTTGGCATAATGTCACACAGGGGTGAAATTCTAAAAAACAAACAAACAACAAATGTATACAGCTGGGTGAAGTGGACGTGTTTTTTACGTGTAAACATAAAAAAATGGCAAAGCAGTTCAAATAAGTCCCGGTACTATATTAGAATAACTGAATAGAACTGACAATTGTTTTACATTTGAACCAAGTTACCATCAACAAAATGTACAGAACCGACGTTAATACAGGCGTAATTACTCTCTCTAATAACATTAACAGCACTGGCGAAAAAATGATCTTTCTTTACCCCTGTCACATATGTTCTAACAATTTACTGCCGCACAAAAAGTACGCATCATGTAATTGCTGTTATATCAATACGAACACCTTAATCTTTGTCTCAATCGACTTGTGGTTTGGAACTATTGTCTGTCATTCGAGATGGCGAACAGGAATTTTGTGACGTCAAGTGTAACCCTCTATAATGTTAGTGATCAAACAAAATTAACAATACAAATGTTTTATAACTATCTATAGAAATATTCAAAAGCCATTGCAACTATTGCAAATATTATATTTTTGGTTGTATAAAACTAGACACCCTAATTAACCATTCATTTGTCCCGCAGGTTGGAATAGGCTGATGGCTAGGGCACTCGACTCGCAATTTGTGTGTGGAGGGTTTGAATGCTCGCCTTTTCAACTGTGGGGACATTATAATGTGACGCTCAATCCCACTATTATATTAGAGTAGCCCAATAATTGGTGATGAGTGGTGTTGCCTAGGTGCTTTCCCTCTATCCTAACATTTCTAAATTAGGAATAGATAATGCAGATGGCCCTGCAGTAGCTTTGTGCGAAATTTAAAAAAACAAACCCTAACCGTTATCTTAAATTAATCTTTCTTTCCTTCAATAAGACCTTCAACTGCCAAAATTTACTTGACTATCGTTTAACATAACATAACGTTTTGGGACAAAATGGGACCTATTGATCCATCTCGGCTGGTCTATCCTCTAAACTAAATTATAATAATTTAAAAACATTTTAAAGCTATCCATTATCATTCATATACTATCAAGCTTTTTCTTAAACTCACTTAAATTTACTGCCTCTACAACATCCGAAGGCAACCCATTCCAAAGGTCAACCATCCTGTTAGAAAAATGAAACTGTCTTAGCTGAAGATGACTCCTTCCTTGCCAACATTTATATTTGTGTGCCATAGTCCTACTATCCTCACTGTTAAATATGAAATAAAGATGATGCATTAACACTATCAATTCCCTTTGCAATCTTAAATATCTCAATCAGCCTCTTCTCAAATGACAACCCTTCCTTCCCAGATACCATTCTAGTAACCCTCTCTGAACCATTTCCAACAATTCAATGTCTTTCCTCAAGTAAGGAACCCAATATTGAACGGAATATTCCAAATGTGGTCAAAACAATGACCTATACAATTAAATTATAACCTCCTTTGACTTGTATTCAGTATTTCTGTAGATACAACCTAAAATCCTATTTGCCTTACCACTAGCAACATCACATTGCTTGGGTAGCTTTAAAGATTGATCGACTATTACACCAAGATCCTTTGCTTTCATAACACTGTTAAGGTTATTCCCATCCAAATTATACTTATAATTCAAATTATGATAACCCCATGCATTATCTTGCATTTATTATAATTAAGACCCATATGCCATTTATTTGTCCAACTCACTAAATAATCTAAATCCTTTTGTAAATCAGCAGCATCCTCTTTAGAGCTATCAACACCCAAGACCTTAATATCATCTGAAAATATAAATAATTTATTGACTATTCCTTCATCTATGTCATTGATGTAAATCAAAAAGAGCAAAGGTCCTAAGATTGAGCCTTGATTTACCTCACTTGTGAAATTCATCCAGTTTGACTGAACTCCATTTGTAATAACCCTCTGCTTTCTTCCGTCCAGCCACTATTCCATCCAATTTGCTAACTTATCCCCTACACCTATAAAGATTATTTTTTACAAGCCTTTTATGTGGCACCTTGTCGAATGCTTTCTGAAAATCCGGATACACGAAATCTAAACCCTGACCTTAATCTACATGAACAGTAACCTTTTCAAAGAATGTCAAAAAATTGGTAAGGCAAGTTTTTCCCTTAGTGAAACTATGTTTACTATCCAATAAATTTATAAAGTTTGTTAAATTACTTTGGAAAGCATCTTTTAACAGACTTTCTATAACTTTTTCCACAACTGATGTAAGACTAACGGGTCTATAATTACCGGGGGAATTTTTGTCACCTCTCTTGAAAAGAGGAGTTACATTAGCTAATTACAATCCTCTGGTACCTGCCCACTATTCAAGGACTGACAAAAAAAGAGTAGTACATCTTGCTCACATATCCAATCTTTAACCTCCTGCAAAACCCTTGGGGAATATTATCTGGCCCAGGATCCTTATCGTTTTTTAAACTTTCCAATTTTTTCTTAACCAGCTCAGAATTAATGTAGTCACCTTGTTTGATCTTGTTTCCGTTTATCAACTGTTCAAGATGTGGAATACTGCTTAAATCTTCGTTAGTGAAAACCAAAGAAAAATCAAAATTTAATAACCCAGCCATCTTGTAATCATCAGATGCTAGCCTTCCTTTATCATTCCTCAAGGATCCTACCCCATCCTAACATTTTGTTTACCCTTAATGTACTTAAAGAAATCATTAATGTTAATTTTTACATTTTCAGCCAACCTTTTCTCATACATCCTTTTTGATGTCTTAATTTCCAATTTCACCAACATTCTTGATCTTCTATAATCTTCTAAATCTCCTCTCATACCAGTCAATATAATTTTTTAAAATTTATTATACTTTTCTTTATCTCTTAAACTTTTTGTGAGCCAACCTGGATTTTTAGTTGCAGCTAACCTTTTCTTTCGATAAGGAATATGTTTACCTTGAATATTTAAAAATTTATCTTTAAACATTTTCCACATCTGAACAATGTCTCCAAACAACACAGCAGCTCAGTTCACAACAGATAATTCTTGTCGCATTCCTTCAAAATTTGCTTTTTTGAAATTTGTAACCAAAATATCATTATTCTTTATCTCCATATGCAGCAAAACATCGAACCTAATAGAGCAATAATTACTTGCACCAAGATAGGTTCCCTAATTTCCACCTTCTCGAACATTTCAGGTTTGGATGGTTTATTTATATAAAAAAATAAAAATAGTGTTGATAAAAATAATTACAAATTTCTGAAATCAGTGATTATAGGAATTCCTACTCAATCTGTCAATTACAGACAAATAAATGTTTAAAAATAAAATTCTAAGGTGTCACTTGCTTAAATTACTTTAGTTAAATTATTTTTGTCGGTTGAATTATCAGAAGAATCAAAATTGTTATATATTTTAGTCTTAGATTGTTTACTAAAAATCAACCAAAGCACCTACATCTTTAGACTTAGCATGGCTAGATGGCTAGGGGTACTCGACTCTGCAATCTGATGGTCGCAGGCTCGAATTCCTGTCCTGCCAAATATGCTCGCTCTTTCAGCTATGAGGGCAAACCAGTCCCATACAATTTTTTCTTACATTTTAATTACTACGGGCACAAAAATAATCTAGTAATATTTAATATTTTAGCATACTTGATTTCTATTAAATATTTATTCTAATCATTTCATGCATTTTACGATTTGTGGTTCTCTTATAGTCTTAGAGATTTAACCTACCAACTCCGATCTTAAGCTTGACTACATTTTTCTTATGTAAAACTGCCTGCTGAATTCAAATGTGTAAGTCGTAACTGTACTCGATGAGTAAAAAGGCTTCAAATTTGACTTTGAAATAGAATATCGTCATATCCAAGCCAAACTCGACTGAAAATTACCCATTTCTCTTCTTACACCAAAAAGTCAAAAGAGTCTGTAAATATGAATTAGTAAATTTGGGCTGAAAAGTTGGCAATGAATAAGCAATAATAACTACTGTTAATCTAGTTTGCTTGGCCTAACCAATACTTATGTATCTGCACGTCCTTTCACTTTATAGTTTTGCTTCTCTAAGTCAGTCATCTTTAATCCGAATGATAAAAAAAAACTCAAAACGGTCCACTTTTACTGTTAGGTGCAGCTGTAGTAAATAATGCTAGAGCGATAGTTCAAGTGACTTTTTGCGTAAGCGTGCGCAAAAATTGTCGTCAAATTTGAGCAGTTTTTGTTGAATAACTTTGCACATGTGACTTATATATATACCAAATGAGACTCCTAATTGTAGGTAGAAAAGATCTATCAGTGTACCAAATTTTAAAAAAATCCATAACAGTTAAGTATGTTTTTCTACAAAATAAAGTTTCCGTATTTTTGGTGCGAAGAAGAAAAAAAAAGGAAGAAATTATATCTTATATCTCAAGTATTTCTTAATGGATTGCCTTGAAATTTGATATGTGAAGTAAGAGTCCACTAGAGCACATCCACTGGAAATATGCTATAGTTTGGATTGACACGGTCTCAGCACTATTACTATGATAAAACCTAAAACCCTGTACTTGAAAAAAATTCTATCATCAAAATTGTCTACATTTAACCAGGTTTCACTTTTCTATTACATCAAAATCCTCTGTTCAGACCAGTTCTCTACAATCATCCATTTTATTTATTATATTTCTAGCGTTACATTAGTAACAGTTGATCATTAAAACTACAGAAGGTGGAATATCGCTAAATTATCACTCCTGTTAATAACACACAGCGTGTCCTGCAGGAGATCGTTTTGGCCACACGACACCACCGTGTGTCTTGATATGACATTCGTGGAGATAGTCGATGTGTATTCTCTCGGGTGTCTACTCAATTATTGGTATGTGCCTAAACTTCGTACTTCAGAACATACTAGATATACTAAATATGTAGACAAAAATTGTTGAAATTTTCTGAGAATATTACAGACTAGAGATGATGTAGATGGACTATTTGAGAAGAATGTTCTTAAAGTAACTTCTGAGAGATTATCTTATTGTTAAAATAATAATCTGCTATATATACCATACTGATTAAAGAAAGAACGAAAGAAGTAGTGCAAACCGTTTTGAAACTGGATAATTAATTCAGGTATGAAACCTGACGAAGAGCTGTTGCTAGAAACGCCGTTGTTGATTGCAATAACAGTTTTTCTGGACGTGTGTGTGTTATTTTTTGTGGTAATGGATGTGGAGTACTAGAGGTCGTTATGGTACCCTTAAAACTTGCACACAACGAAAATGTTAGTTTCAGGATTTCTGAGATAGTGTTGACAAAATATTCTCAAGAAGAAAAGAGCATCCTGGTTTATTAACCTGTAAATAGGCTTGTATGCGTAATTTTAAATTCTTTGCCATGACTTTTAATGTTACAGTGAGCAGCAGTACTGTTTTATATGACAATGTATCAGTAAAGTAATAATCTCACTATTTATAGACATGACCATTCATTCAAGTGTTTTAAAATCGTATTGTTATACCAGCCAAAAAACAGTTTACTCTCGTTTCATTGCTATAATTTTGTCAAGATGAAGTTTTCAACCATCAGCTCTTTCGTCCAAATTTTTCCTGGTTACAAGTTTTATGACTGTGTTTATTTCGTTGGCTTCTTGTATTGACCCTTAGTGGCTCATCGGTAAGTCTGAGAACTCATATCGCTACAAACCGGATTTCGATATTCCTATTGGTCACAGTACAAATATACCATTGTGTAAATTTGTGCTTAACAAAAAAAATATTCTATTCATTTACTTTTGTTCATACTATTATGTTGGTGATTTCAGAATAGATAGGACTTCTTTAGTGGGAAGGTAATATCATTACCGTATTTTTTCTTCCAGTTTTTTGCAAGCTTCTGCTCTCTAGTGGACAGCGGCATGTCTGTTGACTTACAACGCTAGAAACCGGGTTTCGTTAGCCGTGGTGGGCAGAGCACAGATAGCCCATTGTGTAGCTTTGTGCCTAACTTCAAACGAACTTAATCTTATATTTTGGAATTACTGTTATAACATTTTACTTATACACATCGTGCTTGTATATGCAATTTTAAACCACCTTTTTATTTAATAAATTTAAATATAATTTAAGAAATAAAATCTGATTTATGTTCTTGTGACTTACTGTTTGAATATTTTTACTGCTTGATTATTTCTTCGGTGGGTCAGCAGTAAGTTTATGGACTTATAACTTTAAAACGGACAATGTTGGATAATGCTTTCCTTCCTTGTTTTTTTGTTGTTGTTATTAAATCTTTACTGACCACATTAGATGCTAATTGTATCCCCCATTTTGTGGAACGTAATAATTGACTCATTTAAGTGATTAAGTACTTGTTGAGCAGATCTGGGATTTGATAGATTAAAAAGTAGACAAATCAAAAGTTACTTCCAAAGAAAGTTTATGGGAGTGTATTCGAGACATTTGGAGTAAAAGCCCAAAGAGCACTTTGATTAAATATGTTGCAACAATGCCTGAAAGACTGTCTGCAGTTGTTAAAGTAAAAGGGGGACAAACAAAATATTAACTGTTTGCTGAACTCAAGCACTGCCACTGAGTTTTTATTGTACTAAATATTAAGATTATAAAGATTAATAAAATTTTGATGTTTCACCTATGATTTACCTTTGATTGTTCTTCGAAAGTAGCCTGAAATCAAATTTTTGACTTTGACCTAACACATTTTTCAAAGTACTGTATATGGTAGGAACAATATAGTTGAGCGACAACAAACTTCGAAAACTAAAGGACAAAGTTGAAGTTCTCCACTATCATTTAACTCACTTTGATAAGCTTGTGGGTTAAAAGTAAAGTAACGAAGTTTTAGACAGTAATGTAAGTTCTGTAAATATATAGTATATTTGTTGCGTATAAAATAAAATGACGCATGTGACTGGGAATATTTGAAAGGTAGCTTTTTTCAATCTTAATTGTCGTTAGATAAACTGATTTTCTACCTCAAGAAGTCTTATCTAATTTTAATTAAAAATGAAAACATTCTTTTAAAAAATCTGATACTTTGGTGAAGGGATAAAAAAAATTGATTCTCTGAAATATTCATGTCTACTTATTGAACGACTTGTTGAACAGTATAATAGAATATAGAATATTGTGTACATTTCTATAAAAAAGTAGTGTTTGCTTTTGTACAATGCATAATCAGACTCCTTGAAATATATATATATCAATAAACATACATCAATACT
The DNA here is from genome assembly GCF_000517525.1 of Limulus polyphemus. Classification (NCBI taxonomy): domain Eukaryota; kingdom Metazoa; phylum Arthropoda; class Merostomata; order Xiphosura; family Limulidae; genus Limulus; species Limulus polyphemus. The sequence goes on along the minus strand of NW_013665637.1, from coordinate 1,203,586 downwards.
GAATTTAATGTAGCTATTAATAATATTAATCCGGTCAATAAAATGTGTGTATTATAACGACAAGACAATGGTGTAGAATAATTTATTACAAATCCTTTAAACATTTATAAGCTTCCTATTGTACCTCAAGTTACTTGAACATTTTACTTTTCGTGAAAAAAATAATTGTGCTAATACAATTTCATTTCTTTTTCACTTGGAGGTTTGAACAAGGTTTTGGATGTACTTTACCTACCAGGAGTTTCGTTATAGAGACGAACAAACAAAAAGTTTACAAATGAGCAATCAGCTTCTCTAGAAACTAACCCAGTGTTAAAATTGTTAATTAGGATCATCACACACTGTACCTGTTCACAAAATTTAGATTTTTTAGTTATCACAAAGCATCACAATTTTATCATTATATAATTATCGTGCAGGCATATTCCTGAGAGCAATGAATCAATCAGATATGACGTCAAAATTACTACCATGCCAGTTTTGCCAACTAATAATATTGTAATAACTTCTTTAGAGATATTATGACACCTAAAGCAAGATTAGTTATGAAGATATCAAATACCCAAATACCGAATCTGTGAAATACAAAATTAACGAGATGAGAAAAACAGTTTTGTTTATATATATTAAAAAATCAACTTATCACATGAATGTTGGATAGGTTAGTTCGATTAAAGCCCTTAAATCCATAGTATAAAAATCTTCTAAATACGTAAAACAGACCATTCTTGTGCAAAAAAAATATTAAATAAAATTAATAAAACGAGACATCAACGTGTTTTACTTGCACAATGATTTTCTTGTAAAGTTTAAAAAATAAAAACTTTTTTTTCAATCTTTACAAATAAATTATTGTGCAAGGTAAAACAAGTTGATGTCTCGTTTTATTAATTTTATATAAAAATCTTCTCTTCGAGAGTCGATCCTCTAGTGAATACGTGTAAAATTCTAAGAAAAACCTAAACATGTTAATAATATTCATAACTCTCGTGTTTTGAACACCGGTTTTATTGTGATAGATATTTTCTTAACGCAAAAATACCATTTTAAAAAGACTCTTTAATAAGACTCACGTTTGTGTTGTTAAGTACATAACTGCACCATGAATTTATCTGCATTGGGCCCATCGCAAGAATCGAATCACGAACTTTAGCTGTGTTGTTCTCTCGCAGGTATCAAACCACAAATTTCAGCATTATAACCTATCAAACTTATCGCTGAGCCAAAGGAGGAAGGTTCATCTTCAAACTATAGTTTCAAAAACTTATTTCAAAATATGACTGAATTGCCGAATTATTTTTACAAGGTAATGATTTGATTTAGGAAAAACAACAAACTTCACAATTAAGCATGGCTCTTCGTAGCTACAATCTCTTTTAAATCGTTTTGTACTGTAAATGAAGTAATACAACCTGTTAATTTTTATAAAATCAAATAATCTGAATGAAAAAAAGATAGAGATAATAAACGCTGTTGTATAAAATTTCAATTAACTATCATGTTATATTAAAAGATTCTTATTAAAAAAATGTTTAGTACACTCTTTGATACTACGGCTACCGTCGTACAAAAATGTAAGTTGCTAGAAAAGTAAAAATAATAATAATTGAAGCATGCAACTACCTGATCACTGAAACACCTAAAGGTTTGGGGATCTAGGAAGCAAAAGGACGAGTATTCAGGAACAAGACTCGGTGCAAAGCACAAATAAAAATATATACTTTTTTGACAGTAGACAATTCAAGATAAGATAAATTAAATTGTTATCGGTTATAAGAGAGGTAAAAACAATAATTAATAAAGAAAAATTATTCTAATAAAATTCAAATAAACCAAGTATATAATGGCAACCAAATGAACTAAAATGAATGCGGATTTGAACTTGAAATGCTAAAGTAAAAAGTTAAGGTAGAGCAGAAGATAGACAGTTAAAACATACCTCTACAGAACTTCACAAAAATAGAATAACGTTGATAGAACTTCACAAGCAAGTCTGGAGCCTTTGTAACCTGAAATAAAATTTACTAGTAATATTGTAGATTATAGTAATATGGAAGTATTACTACTCTACGTGACAATTGTAATATAACCCAAATTCTTGGTAATACTGGACAGAATATAACTATTCCATGAAACAGCAGATAACATCCTTTACTTACTCATGTTACAGAAAGCAAGGCTCAGAGTTAGACTGGTATGTATCTGTGATAATCAGGCACACTAATATCCACCTGGCAGCCAAAAGTTTCTGCGCTACAACATCTTCTGTACATTTTATGCAAAGAATAAATTATCAAGTACAACAGTGAAAAATACTTAAAATTGTAAACAAACAAACAAAATATTTATATACTAAGATCTGATATTTAACCCAAAACTGATCATATTTTATTTTTCATTGCAACTTCAACTGGCTGTTGGGGTAAAGAGTCTGTCCAAATACGTCCATGCAGGGCAAAGATTGCAATAATAATGTTTTATCACATTTTAAAGTCAAGCAAAGAAGTCTTGGTTTGTTTTCCGATAGATTACCTATGTAACTGGCTATTCCGAAAGAAATATTCAAGGATGAAAACCCCAACTCATGTTAATTTGTACAAGTGTCATCTCTTGAGATGTATTAGCCCCACCCCAGGAAATGGACATAGACACAGGGCCAAATTGGTAGAAGCTTCTTTGAGATTGCCATTACTGTAATGATAACTTTTACTTGAGAAAAGGGATTAGCACAGGTCTATGACCTTTCAACACACAACTTGCAAGAATTTTGTTAAATACATATAGAGCTTCAAAACAAAAATTTAGAAAAATATCTGAATATACTTTACTAAGGATATATTCTAAACTAGTTTCGGAATTGCGAAATTTCAACTGTGACAACCTCCATTCCTTTATATTAAACACTATCACAAACAACAAATTGAACATATTCAAAAATCTGAAATTAATTTTGAAATATATTGGAGTGGTGTAAAAGCTATTAAAAGTAGTGGTCAGAATGGATCAAGCAGTATATATATATATATATATATATCGTAAACACTACAAGCGATGAAATTAGAAACTTACAGTATTCCAAGTTTCAAGATAAGGAAAATAATTAAAACGAAAAGAGCATGATTTGCGATAATATTGATACTTAAGAATGTGGGTAAGAATTAAAAATGTTAAATATCCTTTTGAAGATTACAGTGTTTTGTCAAAGATGAAAAATGATATTATTCCAGATATTACGCGGATTTGTTAGCAGCTGGGTTTAATAATATCAGTATAGAAGCTGGATGTTTATTAAGCTATATCGATTATGGAGGATTATATTTAATAATTTGTTTCGACGTTTCGGACCATGAATCTTATAATCATGTGACGAATTTCAAAATTGAGTTCTACTAGCAGCTCAGACAAACTCCAGCAAAACCATATATGTTTTATTTTCATTAGTTGAAAATAGAAAAGAATAACGAATGTTTATATTAAAAGTTTCGAAACTATGAGAACTCTTTAATAATAATAAATGAGGTTTTAGTTTCCATATTGTAGTCTTTATATAGAAGAATCTCAGGGTCCTATAGGTTTAACTGGAAACGTTTTTGAATTAACTGATGGTAGTAATTATGATACTGAAAGTAAACAATTAAGAATATTAAAGAAGCAACTGATAACTATGATGCTATTAATTTATTACTAATGGAAGAATACGTTCATAGTAAAACCAAAATCGATGACAAATCTCTAAATAATATTCTTAATAGAAATAACAGTTTATAATTGTTATTATTCAGTGATAATTTTAATGTTGATAACAAAAATACATAAAAAATGTAAAGAAACCGACAGAAGAAACTAACGTAATCAACAGAAAAGTATGCAGATAAATTAGATAAAACATGAGGATATAAGTGAATTAGAAAGAAATTCGAAAAAGTTAATTAATAATATTTATTTAAGTATAGATGCCTTTAATAGTCAAACTACGGGAAAAATACAATAATTCATTAATAGGAAATGATGCGAAGAAAAAAAAAAGAATTTCAAATGTTGGTGATCTTTCTTCAGAAAACGATGCTGCCACTAAATTGTATATGAGTTTTAGAAATATAATGTAACTAGAAAGTTTGCATTCTGTTCTATTGGAAGTTTAGAGAATAATAATGATGAGGTAATTAAGGATATTTTTTTTTTCATACAAAATGTTTTTGTGATTTCTTGAGATATTAATGTAGTACGTATGGAACTCAAATGAAATATAGTACTCAAACAAAATATGCATATGATTTAGTGATGTAAAATAGAATTTTGCACTAAAAATTACGAAAAAAATTCTTAGGTCCATTTGAAATGAATAAAAATTATACTTCAAAAATTCTGTTTTCTATAGCTGAAAAAAATGAAAAATAGTGTAAACTGTATGGTCTCCTAATGGTATTGACAGTGATTTATACGAATAATTATGGATTTATTAATATTTTAGAGTAATGAAATAAGGAGGTAGTCAAAATTCAACTAGTTATATTAATATAAATTATAGTTATTGAGTTGATAGGGTAATATATAGAACTTGTGCATTTTACATTTTTTTACGTTTTTTTGGCCTCTAAAGGGGTGTAGTATATAAAGTACAGTAATATTGTATATATGTGGTTTCTGCCACTCATTAAAATAATTCAAATTTTGAAAACACCAAATAACAGCTCATGCATTCAAGTTGGAACAGAAATCCCATGCCCCGAATGAGGAGGCAAAATTGAGAAAATCGGAGGACAGGACAACGAAAACAAATTTGGTGATTGCCATTTTTGATATTCTTAGTGATTTTGAACCATATTTTGATTATTTTGTAATGTTTTTGATCGTGTTTGGTTATACTATAATTTTTTTAATGATTTTTGGATAATTTTAATAAGTTCAGCCCATATTTGCGAACTTCTTATTATGAAAAGGTAGGAGCCATCCTTGATTACGACAACTTTCACGGGGTCAGTGTGACCAACTATGTAACCAAGAAATTCCATTTTTGCACACTATCCAGATTTCATTTTCAAGCCTCTGTCTTTATGTGCTCAAATGTCAGTCTCAGGTTCTCATCTGTGACTTGAAACGTGACACCATAAAAGATAACTATTTCATCCACATAGATGAGACATTTCCCTCACTCCAGTCTTCTATGTGTAAGCTCAATAGCCTCTCGAAAGTTTAGGCACATTAAACAGACCGAATAGCATGAACTGCAGTTCATGCAGTCCTTTCCGAGTGCTGAAAGAGTCATAGGTCTACTTCCACCACTTCGACGTGCCGATACCCAAAAGCCAGATCTAGTGTATCAAACAAACAGACTCGTTTCAATCCATCTGTGGATGAGCACTAAAGAAAAGGCGTCGATTCGCATTGCAGTGTTCACCCGTCTAAAAATATACACTTCGACGTGCCGATACCCAAAAGCCAGATCTAGTGTATCAAACAAACAGACTCGTTTCAATCCATCTGTGGATGAGCACTAAAGAAAAGGCATCGATTCACATTACAGTACTCACCTGTCTAAAATATACACAGATCATTGGCATTTCTTCCTTCTTTCTGACGACTGCCATTCTAAAAAACCTAAACAACACCAAAAACACGAGAGGAGAAATATACAAATCAAGTTTGAGCCGAGCCATAACCTTACATAAGTCACAAGAAAATAGTATGTAAATTTAAAAATTATTTCTTTTGTGATACGTTAATGTATATGTTTTTCATGATAAATTTACGCACTCTTATAAGTAAAGGAGAGTGATATATTATTTAAAGATACACTAGATCAAATAAACCATTCAGAAATGATAAGAACAAAAACACTTGAAAAGCTTATCTCTATATGCGTTACCATAAGTCAATTTTACAAATAACTATCATACTACTGCTTTAGTGTCTAAAAATAACATTTCTTAATTACTAGATTAATTTTGTAACATTAGCGAATCAGCATACTCTTATTTGTGTTAGTAACTGATTCTTTTATTTATTTTTTTCAAGGGTAAGTAAATTTTAAAATTATGAAAACCAACTAACCACCACGCAGCTGTATATGCATCATAAATGTAAGGTTTTGATTGCACTTTCTGCGTAAGAAGCGAATCAGGGTTTGTTGATATCATCTCAACTTTTTATATTTTTTGTTTTACTTTTCTTGCTCTTAACATATCGTTTAGTAATGAGTGCAAATTGCAAAAACACATAAAAATGCAATATATATATGGCCATTCTAGTGAAAAGGTCTTTATTGTATGAATAAACTCCAAACAAGTGTTACCCTTATAAGCAACAGTTTTAAATCGTTGATATTCCAGGCCAGTCTTTAATCTTATTTGTAAAATTGGAAGTTTAGAAATTCAAAATTATAAAGTTTACTTTGTTTAATGTTAGTAGCTCAATATTAGATACATACTTAGACTTTTATGATATAATAGTATCTTATTATCATTAGTTCGTTTTGTTGTGTCAGTAAACAGTAAGCACGCAATAGAGACAAGCGTGTCTTGTGCCCCCCAGTAGCACAGCGGTATGTCTGCGGACTTACAACGCTAAAATCCGGGTTTCGATACCCGTGGTGGGCAGAGCACAGATAGCCCTTTGTGTAGCTTTGTGCTTAACTTCAAACAAAACAAGCGTGTCTTGCATATATTATATTCTGTTTGTGTGGAACACAGGTCTTTATTTAAAAGCTATCTTTGGCAGCAGGTTTGAGTCTGTGCCTTTTGTAACATGATAATTTATCTTTCAAACTTCAAATAGGATAAACGTTTGTTCTATGCTTTTAGTATACCGACCAGACAGTGAGCGAAAAATTAACACGTCATAATAACTTTTATTGATTCTCATTTTTAAACTTTTATAAGTCAAACAACCTCTAAAATGAGCCAGAGTATTGCTCCTTATTTCTTTTAAGTGTAATGAATTAATTTTAGATTGCATTATCTCAATATACAACGAACACTACAAATAGTGATAAAAATTCATTAATAATGTTTTCTTCAAACAGAACTGAATTGAGACTATCTGAAAATTAAAAATCAAATATTTGTTTTCTAGAGCATAAAGCAGTGTATTTCATCTAATGACAAAAATCTGTGAATTGTTGTTTTGTTTGTTTGTTTTTTTAAATTAATCTTCTCACACCACAATGTTTCTCTTGTTCTATTTTTGCTGTATTGTAAATGAAAGCATCATTGTTTACTTGAAGGTATGTCATATTTTATCTCTGTCTTGAAAAGCTCATTTACTTGTCAAGCTCATTTGTTTCAAGTAGGTAACTGTTTATTTACAAGGATTCATCAGAATTATAACATTGTGTACATTTTTGCACTGTGATTACGGAATGCCTATATTCGTCCAAGTACTCGCAATGCCTCCAGACGTACGACGTTTCGTTCTGTATATTTTTACTCAGCATAGCTATTGTCTATTCAATGTAACTGGAAACTGTTTAATAACGTAAACTGCAGAAGACGAGGTTTTCACATCACTTAATACATACCTTCCTTTTTGACATTCAGGAATATCAAGCTTTTGTATCTCAGATAATAGATGACCATGACAGCCACCTCTAAAACTGAAATTGGTATCCTTTCTGGCTACAAAACTCAAAATTGGTCTTTAATCCCAAAGGAAGCTTTTTTTGCTAATCAAAAATTTCCAGTTTTTAAATGTAAGGCCACAGAAGGCCATGCCAACCACGGATCTCCAGTTTCATCTCTAAAATTTAATTTGACTCTAAATTTGACTTTATGTCCAAAGAGAGCTTAGCCCATCCCTACACTTGGGGATCTTTACACAATATGTTTTTAAGATTATCCTGTCGGTACCATCTAGAATTGTGAGGTGAAACGTAGAAGCAATGTAGTGTGATACTGAGGTACAGTGTTGCCTTTAGGCGTTTTATAAAATATTAATAATAACTTTATTTATAAAATTTTGTCAATGATTTATGGAACAAGATTTTATTTCATATTGTTCAGATAGTTCGAGCTATACATCTAAAAGTTTATTTGCTACAACTCAGGTAATTGCTAATATTATACCTGATGGGTTCCCCCTGCCAGAGGTTCAGTGGTAAGTCTGCAAGCTTACGACGCTAAAAATCAGGTTTAGGTACCCGTGGTGAGCAGAACACAGATAGCCCATTGTGTAGCTTTGTGCTTAATAACAACCAGACCAAACCGTACCTAGTACGATAATACTCTGTAACTTTTGCTAGATTTTTTTTTTATTTTACTTTTAAGGAAGTAAGCGGGTTCTGGTACTTAAACAACAAGTGATCGTTTGGATATAAGTTTATGCAATTGCGAAAACTTATAACACGTTTATTTTTATATCTCTGAAACGCCAGTAACAGAAAGTCTAAAGCTGGTAGAGTATACGACAGAAAATACTGAAATTTCAACACAGAAATTCAGAGACGGGGACTAACCTTTCAAACATAAAACTTCTAGACGCACTACGTGAAAGAATTCAGCGTTAAGAAAGATGTACTATCTTGACAGCTTCGAGGGTACATGTGCATGTATTAGGCTTAGCTTAAAGTTCTTTCACTGGAAAACATTTAAGTTCGTAGGCGCATTACGTCAGCAAATTACTCTTAGTTTAAATGGTTTGATAGGCAATTAAATTTTTATGGGGCGTTTTATTAGTAACAATTAACTAGTATTCCTTCAAATGCTGTTAATCACGTACACAGAACATTTAAAGATTAGAAATTAAAAGCTTATCTCACATAAATAACAAGACAATACTACAGAAATTGATTTTATAAGCATACAATGACGAAAAAAATGCTTTCAAATAAAAAAAAAATCGAAATGACAACAAGTGTGTTATCGAATTAACCGTCTTGAAAAACGTGTTTAAGCCGGTGTTTATAAGGTGTGATGTTTTTCCTGTATTTCTGCTAAAACTAAGCTCTTAAGTAATCTTTAGGTACAATTAAATATAAGTCATTGTGCTTCAAACAGCTTTTGCTTCCTTTCCACTTATAATCACATGTTCTCCTTTCAGAAAATTCCCTGGAGATTCACCACAAGTACACAGCGTGGTCACAAGTAAATAGACACCACCTTTTTCAGACAAAATGACATTTTTTCAGTCATATTCACATCATTTGATATATTTATAATTTAATTAATATCTAGTAGATCTTCCTTTCGCTTCGTGGAGTTCGTTGATCCTTTGGGGCATCGTGAGAATCATCTCGACAATTTTAGATTGTGGGATTTTCGGCCACTCTTGCTTCAAAACTTGGAGTAGATC
>NW_013665637.1:1176343-1193318 GCF_000517525.1 Limulus polyphemus | reverse complement strand
CAAATTAGTTAGCATAAATCAGTTAAGTGACGAAACATTAGGTGTCTATTTACTTGTGACCACTCAGTGTATGTAGTTTCAAAAGTTGTGTTGATGAGACTATATAATAAAACATTTACTACTTCAACATTTGAAATTATCTTCAGTACTCATTCTTTTATCAGTTTTGGAGAGTTTAAGTTTTAGTTGTTCCACGTTTTAATGCTAAATTTTAACGGTGCCTTGTGGCAGCTGAATCCAAATTTGTTTGTATGTTTCTGAAATTCGTGCAAAGATACAAGAAGATCCTTCGCTAGCCGTCTCTATTTTTGAACTGATAGACTGGAAGGAGGGCATCTAGCCAACAACACCCACCTCCGACACCTGATCTACTTTAATCGAATAGTTGGATTTGACCGTCACTCTTATAATCCATCCATAGTCCCAAACTACGAAGCATGATTTTGCAACAATAGGATGCTAACTAAGAACCCACTATTTCACATTATTGCATGGTAACCATTAAGCCACGCCCGACTCGAATCCAAATTAACTTAGTATGTAACATAATAGTAGTTACTGATGGAATAAGATTTGAACGAAAGATGCAAGTCTAAAAATAAAATAAGTACATTTTTGCAACAGTTGTTTATATATATATAAAACTTCGTTTCTTAACTCACGGGAAAGATTCTGTACTTCTTATATCACTTGAAATACATGGGTATAAACCAGCTTATATCACTTGAAATACATGTGGTATAAACCAGCTTATATCACTTGAAATACATGTGGTATAAACCAGCTTATATCACTTGAAATACATGTGGTATAAACCAGCTTATATCACTTGAAATACATGTGGTATAAACCAGCTTATATCACTTAAAATACATGTGGTATAAACCAGCTTATATCACTTGAAATGCATATGCCAGCTTATATCACTTGAAATACATGTGGTATAAACCAGCTTATATCACTTGAAATGCATATGGTATAAACCAGCTTATATTACTTTCCGATTTTTTTTTTCAATTGTATCGTTATAAACGAACTTAATATGCTTCAACTTGGGTTTAATTTTTCCAATACATATAATTAATCTATCATTGACATAGTAGTTTCAAAACACCTTCTTACTGTTCTTCGCATACCTTCACTTACGTGGAGTCTTGCAGTGCTGGTATTATAAATTGATCGTTAGTTTATGTTGAATGAGCTTGAGCACCTGTGTTCGCTTCGTGCATACTACTTATCTCTTTTAATTATTTTTTTTTTTAAATTTACGGTTTGTTTCAGACCACATAATGATATTCGTTACCGTCTATAAATTACGAAAAGAACTACATAAATCAGCAGACAGGGTTTATTTCAAGCGACTTCTTTAGATCGTTGTTTTTTAGTTTTCTTTTTCGGATGTTTAGTCATATATCAGCATTCGAACTTCTCTTATACTACAACGAATGCAAGTTTTCTTCTTTAAAGTCTTCTTTATAATTCTTCTTTAAAAATTCTTTCATGTAACAAGAAAGAACAGCTAAAGGTTAGATATATGAGATAGATGTTAACAGCCTCACAAATAGTTTTTACTATTACTATTGATATTTTAGATATTCCCAATTTTCATCAAACCAAACATAAACATCGCCTATCAGTGCATAAAACTAAGTATTTAGTGTTTTCATGCAAACAACATAATAAACAATGATACTGAATCTGAACATGAGCAACAAAAAATTAAAGTGTGAATGGCCAAATACTTGACAGATATATCTATGAGTTTACCCCTCAGTGGCTCAGCAGTAAGTATGCTAAAAATCGGATTTCGATACCCGTGGTGGGCAGTTTAAACAACTAGCATCCAATCTAGAAATTTACAGGACTACGTCTAGCGCCATCTATAGGCTCAGTATGACGTAAAATACTAACCTTCCAAAGTGTTTTTGTAACATTTACTGTAAGAATATATTTCGGCATATTGAGTTTAATACCATATTTTACATTTTTTAAATAATGTATTCATTTTTTATTTTAAAATATTTTCGATTTCATATAGGCGAAACTCTGATAATGACTTCAACGACTTTTCTTCTCTAATGAAATTTTTGTTTGTTTGTTTGAAGTTAAGCACAAAGCTACACAATGGGCTATCTGTGCTATGCCCACCACTGATATCGAAACCCGGTTTCTAGCGTTGTAAGTCCGCAGACATACCACTGTGCCACTGGGGGGCCTGATGAAATGTACTTTAATTATTAGCCGCGGCATAGCGACTCAAAGAATAGCTCCGTCATCTCTTGACCGATTTTAGATATAATTACAGCTTTGGACTCAGGAGGTCAGCCATTTCGATTGATGTATTTGACCACGCCTAAAGTCTCATAGATTAACTTACTCTTAGCCTGCCTAAAAGAATAATATTTTTTAAAAATTATATCAGGAAATTAGTGTTTTTCTAAAGGCATCGAATACAGAGAAAACTAGATCTAAAAAGGTGTTGTCCTCGCACTGTCGTGTTACGTTTGTATACAAAGGGTACTTCTGTTGTTTTCTTAGTGCAAAGCTACACATCATTAACCAAGGGAATCGAACCTTGAATTTGAGGTTTTTTAAGTTTGTAAACTTAGCATTCGCCCATCGATGAACACAAGTTATTCATACATTGCTCCTCACACTCAAATTTTAAAAAGACTTCTCATTCTTTGCTTAATATAATGAAACTAAACATTTCGTTCAAACTACGGCAGACATCTGTCTTCTTTATTAAAGCTTTCTTGCAAGATACTAATTGTAGGAATAACACAAACCCTTACAGTCATTTACGGAAGCTATCTCCAAATAACATATAAAACTTACAACTTTAATAACATAAAATAACAATTTGTGATTTCGAATAAAATATATTTCTTAAGTTTTCAAATTATCGCATATTATGTCTTAATTTTCTAATGTTGACTAACAGGTAAGTTAATTTGACCGAATACAACCCTTGGAAATATATGACCCTAACTTACGTCTAACCGTAATTAGATTTCCGTGAATGTAGACAACATTTTTCATTTCAAACAACAATGAAGTTAAAGCAGAGTAGCTGAAAGGCAACAGTGAAAAATACTGTAAGTGGTGTGTTCTATTTATTTTTCAAGCATTATGAGGAAAACCGTACACAAATCTTTGCAATAAAGTACATAAGGCAACATTTTAAAATCATATTTAACAATAAATCAGCTATGCATTTCACAATACATTCTTCTGTGAATTCAAATCCTTTTCTTGACACTGCCACAATAAATATTTATACTGTGTCAACACGAGTAAAATCACTCTTCTGGTATTTTTGTTTATAGGAAATGATATTTATAAAAGTTTATGATAATCTGATTAGACACACTGAAACCAATTTCAGTATTTAAAGTACAAATGTGTGTTTTCAAGTTATAACACATTTATTGAAGCACGTTTTCGTCCCATCTGAGTAAAAGTTTTGTAAAGTTTAACAAAAAGATAAAATCAATGTATGGATAATAACACATAAAAAAACGCTCACTAACATAACAGATGCTGAATTAATTGTAGTAGGTTAACGTAATAAAGATCTGTTTATCATTCTGAATTCTCCGAAACGTTCTGAAAATAATTATGAAACTTATTAGAAAATATTATTTTGCATCAAACTTATCGCTTTATCACATTTCTCTATTATTTTAAAATTCCCCAAAATTATCTTTTTTTTCCTTTTTATATTTGTCTTAGGAATTTACTTTCAGCACAAAACTTGCTGGCCATAATGAAAAATAATAATAATCCGTTTTTTTTGGGGGGGGGGGAGAGAAGAGGGTGTATTTTCACACATGTAACTTCTCGATAATATATTTTATCTTATTTTTTATCAAATTTGATCTAAAAGTGTATATACCGTTAGTTACACTATATACCAATACGAATATTCATAGTTGTTTATATTTTTATGTAGCAAATACATAGTAGAAACAAAGGGATAATTGACCCAAAATCAATTTGTTATATTAATTTTAACAATTCTACAACATCATGAATATAAACTTTCAAAATATTTAACAATTATTACACTATTACTATAAAACACATCGTGAAAATTCCACATCATTATGAAACATAAATGAAAAAAACAAACAACCAGGATATCGTTCAAATTGTTTCTAGCTGTTAGTAATTTTATGAATAAAAAAAATGGGCTATCTGTGCTCTGCCCACCACGGGCATCGAAACCCGGTTTTTATAATTACAGCCTTTAAACTATATCGTCACTGAATTAATGGGTCCTTACTTCGTGTTGACTTCGAAGTAAACTGTTATCCTTTCGACATCGATGGCTGTAGTTGAATACTTTCAGCAGTAAAGAACAGAACTAGGAATCAATTAATTTGTATCTAGTGTTCGCCATAGCGTATAGGTTTTACCCCAAATAACCACAGTATTTATAAGCTTAATAGGTATTGTGTAGCTTTGTGCTTAACTTTAAAAACAAAACACAACAAACTGTAATTATATCATCAAATAGGGCGCGTGTTAGCCCTGAGGTAGAGCTCTGAATTTTGGAGCTGGCTAATTTGGTTCGATCCCATGTGATGCCATGAAATATTCCATGTAGTTCAAACTGTGGGTGTGTTATAAGAGTGACAGTCAATCCCTTAGCAGCAAAGGTGTATAGTTTGGTGATGTTGAATGGCTGCCTTCCCTCTTGTCAGTAGTTCAAAATTAGGGACGGCAACAGGTGGCCATACTAGCTTTGTCATAAATAAACGAACTATATGGTATATTTAAGTGTTTTACACTCACAAAAAAAAACCTATCATTCTATAGGTATTTGAAGAACTTGTAGCATTCAGCCATAATTTAATTGTTCGTATTGTTAGCCGACACTGAGCAGCTGGTACATAATTGAACAGAGTTGTATAAACATTTGTTTAACAAGTAATAGACCATTCCAAGCTTTTACTTGTTCTTAAACAGCTCTATTCAAACGAACTATATATTTTTTACCTAAAATTAGCGATTTATATGAAAGATTTAGCTTACCAGACAGTTTATTTTTCAAAAGTAATGGCATGCCTAAAAGCGCTATCTTACTCGTAGCAATATTTGAATCATGAATCAAAAGTGAAAAGAACCGAACAGGTGCGTATAATAGAAGTTCGCGAAGACGCACGGCAAACGCCACTTTTAATGACGTTGATAAATAACCATTGAAGCGAACGAAGAAATGTTTTTACATCGAAGGTGAAATAAATAAATAATTCAAAGAATCGTCCGTTTTCCGTCTGTTCAATTTTTTATTTTGAAATTCCGGTGCGATCTCTTGTCGTTTAGAAGGAAATTACCCTAGTAGTCGTTTAAGGGCTGATCATACACTGGTCACTGATATAGTTGAAATATTTCAGCATTACTATAGAACAGCATTCAACCATGTAAATCAGATTTTAGTATTTTCAACTGAAACTTGGTGACTTGTATATATATTTTTAACTTTCTATCCAAACGTCTTTCAAATCAGAAAAAAATAAAAGTTCACATATTTTGCTCACTGAAATTATCTCTAATATTCAAATTAATCATTTATGAATAAAAATATTTCATTCTTATTTAAAAAACATCAATGCTTTCCGTTTTCTAATGTCAAACAAATATTAAAAGATAGAAAATAACTTACCGTACGTAGAGTTATACAAGTAAGAGTAATTAAGGAACATTCTTGATGTAAGAAAAAAAAAATGTAGGTTCAATAGATTAATTTAACACAGAAATACGATATCCTATAATCCGAGCGCTTTCAAAATGTGGATCATTCTTCTTCAGAGGCAAACTGGGAAATAACAGGATTAACTGTTACGTTATATTTTTTATGTTTTTTTTTGTTAAATATCGAGCAAAACTACTCGAAGGCTATCTGCGTTAGTCCTACCTAATTTAGAAGTCATACACCAGAGAAAGGTAGTCAGTCCACACCACTTACCGCGAGCTCTTCGACTACACTTTACCAACGACCATTATAACGTCCCAAGGCTGAAAGGGCAAGCAAGTTTGGTGAAGGGATTCGAACTCGCGATTCACATCTTGCAATTTGAGCGTCCTGACCACCAGACCATGTCAGACGGCCACGCGCGGCCCTATAAATAAATCATATTATCTATGTATAACCAAGATATAAATAAAATAATGCATAAATAAAAGAGAGAAATTGTCTCATGAAGCATCCCGAATTTGCCTTTTTTATGCAAAAATCAACAAAACAAAAATTATGTTTGCTATATATTATTGGTTCAAGGCTTAATAAAACTGTACTAGCACTGTCAACATTTGATTATATTTGTTAGTACGCTAACATGACAGAAAAATTTATTTTGTTTTATCTTCGGATTATATTGCTTGTTGTTTCTACAATAATATAAATATGAACGTAGTAATATTACAACCCAACCTCCTGATTCAGTGGAAGTGAATAACGGATTATCAGTTAATGAAGTACACTGTTTGAGTAACGTGGTATCCACTTTGATGAACACATATTACGAAACGAAGTAACCATGAAGACAGTTTTCATACACTTGTTAACTTGGTAACGCAGTATAAAGATGTCCCATTTAAATAATTTATGAGAGTATGTAAACAAGTAAAGAAAAAACTTTTCAAAAAAGGAAGTAAATGTAGGGATGGCTAATATCAATCCTTCAAAAACGTTGCAAAGAAGATAATAGGGATGACACTTACATCATCCCCACATAATAATACAGGCAAGAATTAACATATAGCAATATATATAACTATTCAATCACAATTGAGTATAATTTATCCTATTTTCGTCTGTTAACATTCTACTACACTGTGTGCCTATGCTATTATGTAGGGATGATGTAAATGCCATCCCTATTATCTTGTTTGCATTCTTTTTGAAGAATTGAAATTAGCCATCCCTACACTTACTTTCTTTTATCAAAGGTTATTTTTTCTTGTTTGTTTGTTATTTTTAATGCAGTGTTTCAGTAGACATAGAAAAGTTGTATTTATAACCAACTGTAATATTTATTGTTCATTTACTATTGACTAGTAATTCCTGTTCCACACTGTAGTTAAACTTTATAAAGGAACACCAAATGTCTGTAAAAAAGCTAACTTCAAGGGATAATGATAACATCCTTCACACTAGAATTATGATTTTTTAAAATTACTACTAGTTATTAATAATACTTATAAAAGCAGATAGTACGTTCGAAACAATGTCACATCGGTGAAATTGGTTAACATCATTTTTTTGGTTTTTGAGTTATTATGTAACAAAAAAGAAGCAGAAGAATTGTCGTTTGTTATTAAACACAAAGAGCTATCTGTACTCTGCCCACCACGGTATCGAAATCCGGTGTCTAGCTGTATAAGTCCGCAGACATACCGCTGTGTCACTGTGGACAAGCAGAAGAAAGAATAACAAGAAATTCAAACTTTTTGCTATGATATTTACAGACATTCCCAGAACTTGTGACTCAGTCATTACAAAGATGTTACTGTAAAAGGAAACACTGTGTAAAGTTCTAATGACCTATTGAGGAGATATTTAAAATACTATTTGATGAACAATCCGAGCCATTACGACGATAATGCAAGTATTCTTTTTTTTTCTTTTTCTGGACTTGAACTCAGTAAATTAGGTAAGCGAAAGAGCACTCTATTCTTTGACCTAAAAGGTTAACCTCCTAAGTTCTGCTAAAAAGGTCCTTCTTAATTATTCAAATTACCTGGCTTCGATATTTTTATGACATTCTATGGTAACAAACTTAACGATCATAGGCAGGAGTGTGGCCTAGTGGTTAGCGTTCCTGGATTTTGAATCCAATAGTTCAAGGGCTATTAGGAGTTTTCACTATTTGATTAATATTAAGAGCAATGTAAAGCTCGTTATGTAGATTTGTGTACTGAATTGTTGTAAATCCGGTTTACGTTTTCTATCTAAGAATGAATCTAGAGGGTAAGGGAAGAACTCCCAAATAGCTAGATGTTTTGAGGGTTATCCTGAACATACATGTATGTCTGTAAAGGTTGTTAGGTTAAATCAATATAGAAAAAAAAATGGATCTTCTCCCGTAAACACTGAGCCAGATGTGGCCTTGTGGTTAACGTACGAGTCTGTTAATCCGACGATTCCTGGTTTGCGTCCTGTTGCCGCAAAAATTCCATATTCGAGGTCGCGACTGTATAATATTGACGGCCAAATCGCACTATCCTATCTGTCAATAGTAAACGAAGAATTGTAGATGAGTGCTGTGGCTAGTTGCTTTTCCTCTAGTCTATCAGTTACCAATTAATGACGGTGTAGTTTTTCAGACAATTCTGCACCAAAAGCTATAAAGATTATGAGCTTGTATAATGAAATCGTTCACTTGATATGAACTTATTAAACACCATCAATATTATACAGAATGAAGAATGATGGCACATATAATTCTCATCAAAGGGTATCGTCTGCATATAATCTTAGTGGCGTGAAAACACTATCACAATGAATATATTCGAAGAGACTATTCAGTTTCCTGAGCAATTTGCGTTCCTGATATTCATTGACACGTTCTCTCGAGCCAATCACAGCAAGATTCAGATTGATTGCTTGTTCTTGGCCTAATGTTTACATTTGTCGTTATTATATTCACTGGTAATCCTATTAAAACTTAATTATTACTGGATGAGATTTACTGAGCAACAATTCATTTTTATTGGTTATTTTCCAAAGCAAAAGACACTCTCTAAGTTATAATATCCTGTAGATTCTGACCTCGTAAGAGCTTAGACTCGTGTTACATTTCACCTTTTACTTATGCTCACCCTTCCTTCTGTAACGATGAAACATATACTAAATAACAGCTACTGCATTCAACTTGCTGTCGTTAGCCTTTTCACACACATAATGAATGCAGCGGCATATAGCGAAAAACAGGGCAGTATTTTTATGTTGTGAGGGGAGCTCCTCATAGAGATGTTATCTTACTACTCTAAAATTTTAGCACTACAATATACTAGATGGTAAATGATGATAAGCCTGAATAAAACATGGTTAAAGAGTGAAGATAAAAAATTAAGCAATAACCACGAACGCAACATTTGAAAGTTTGACGCCAAATTTTGTATATGTATTTACATGACTTACAGAAGATGTATAGTGTTAAAAGTTTGTTTTCGACGCATTTTTTTTTTTTTTTTTTTGCGTAAAACTCAAGACAAGTTTGAAAAGTACGTAAACAACACATAGATCTCAGCAAAAGTGTTTCTGAAATGTTTATTTTAGTTGCTACAAAGTGGAAGTCAGGACATTTAACCTGTACTAACTAAAGAAAAAAGCGAGCTTATTTTGAATCTCAATATATCCACATGTTATTTTTATAAAGATCAGGCACGTGAAAGAAACAACTATATAAATGAGAGACGTATATCTAATTTAAAGTTAAATAACTCTTTTTCAAACAAATTATGTTATTATGGCTTTTAATATGGGATTCGGGCCTTTAAATTCATTCTTCCATGTTAATTTTCATTGTTTAAATTTGATAGTTTATATTTTTTTACGTGAGTTTCCATTGAATATTTATTATACTACTAGTGTTACGGTATAATTTTGATTACACTGCAGATAAAAAAGTTGTAACATATTTGTTTTTTAATTAAATTAACTATTTATTTTACGTGGTGTCATATTGCTTCACGTTTACCACGAAATGGGAATTTTGAATATAAAGGATCTGAATTATTTGTTGAAATTTATTAACAATGATTAATGTGAATAACTTAAAATTTACTAAAACTTACATATTATATTGAATAACTAACTTTCTAATTCCTGTCAAAATATTCTAGAAGGAATATGCTTATAAAATATAAAACTTTAACATGAAATCGATTCAACAAATCTCTTTCAAACTAGGGGGTAGGGTTTACCTTATTAAGCTCTCATCAGAAGCGCCAGTAGGAAAAGAGATAATTTAATATTAATGTTGTTGTTTTCTCAGTGAAAAACTACACAATGGGCAATATGCATTTTGTTTAACTCAGGGAATCGAACTGCGTATTTTGGCATCGCAAGTCCGTAAAGTTAGTGCTGACCCACTGAGTGTGTGTAGGGGAGACTAATAATAATGTAAACTTCACGTTTCTTTGAGTCAGACTCTACCAGTTATTACTATGTATACACTTACCACATGAATGTTACTAGAGAGTTCGATTAAAGTAAGTTAACTCTATTTTTCTTGACTTAGTGTAACTAACGAGGCAGCATTATAGATTTTGGAGGCGATTGTACACGGTGATTTTTGCCTGCTTTGGATGCATCAGCTGCCTATAGCAAGTATAATTTTAGCATGTAAGCAAATATGGTGGTTTTATTTTTCAACTTCAACGTGGAACCGCTAAAACAGAAAATATGTAGTATCCACTTACGTATTTTGTTCAATGTTTACTAACTTCATTTGGAGCATTTGACACAAACCCACATAAATCAGAGAGTTTTGGCAAATTGATTAATTTATCAATAACTATTATAGGAGATTTAATTATACAGTATAAAAATGTGAGTGGTGCATCAACGCAGATGTAAGCTGTGGGGCCACGGGCAACATGATTAGCATTTATGTTAATAGTTCATTCTGAATTCTAGATAATTAATCACTTCAATGCCACCACTGATATGATAATGAATGGAGTTTAATGTTGAACTTCCTTTTGAGGAAGGATTTTTCCTATAGGTAAATAGCAAAGAGATGTAAAGCGCCGAGCACATTGAATCCAAAGATAACTAGCTGTAACATAGTGAATAGCATCGGCAAAGGAAAATTAGTATGCCCAGGAAGATATGAAACTAACGAGCCAGCAATCAACTAGAAACAGAACAAATCATAAATAACATATCTCTGTAATGAAGTATAAACCATGAGTGCGCAAGCCATTTTCCAGGTGAGAAAAATACAAACTGTAGAAACCTGTGAAAACAATATATTGTATCTTTGTTGTGACATTGAATTAGACCTTGGTTTACTTGAACGAATACTACAAAAATACGCTTGTGACAGTCCAGTGTCTGGAATAAACAGATTCGAGAACAGACAGTGCTGTGACTGATGCTGGATCTGTATGGCTCTTAGCTTGATTCATTTAGATAACTAGTAAAGAGGAGGAGTGTCATTATGGCAACTGTTAGCTGAAACATCAACTTTTTGACCGCTTGGTTGAGATAATAATCCAGCTAAGGAAGTCATTTTGTCGAGAAATCAATGACTGAAAGGGTGTTGTAAATTATGTTCTCCTAGTTAACAGTGATAGTCTGATAAA
The DNA here is from genome assembly GCF_000517525.1 of Limulus polyphemus. Classification (NCBI taxonomy): domain Eukaryota; kingdom Metazoa; phylum Arthropoda; class Merostomata; order Xiphosura; family Limulidae; genus Limulus; species Limulus polyphemus. The sequence continues at coordinate 1,181,996 of NW_013665637.1, read as the reverse complement.
ATTTGGAACGATCACTCGATAACCTGAACTAGAACAGCTAAAGATAGTAGATATAATACCTAGAAAACCTACAGTCTGCATAACTGAAGAGCTATAAGAAATTGAATAACTTGCTCTCCAAGCTATTGAGTAGTAGAGTAAAATACGATGTGTGCACTGCATTATATGCTTTTCACTCGATTATCAAGCTAGGGTGTCATTTAGTGTTGGTGGCTCAAAGGTAAGCTTAAGTGTTCATAACTCTTAACTCCGGGGTTTAATTTCTCACGATGGACACAGTGCAGGTAGCCCATTATGTAGTTTTGCGATTTATAACAATCAACCAACCAACCAACCATTGGCTATCGATCGTAAATGATAAGGATGTTCTTAGTTGTTATAGAGAATTTTAAGGACGTTTTTCGTCGAGCCTGATAGTCGCCAATCTCATTCAACCCCATATTTGTTAATTCTTTTGATACAATTCCAAGGAACTTTTGTGCCTTTAGTTTGTTTAAACATGGTTTTGGAAAGCAAAGCCCATGTACATTTGACAGTCTGTAGTTAGTATGTCAATGTATGTTTTCTAAGATGGTGTGCAATAATAATGATCTCACTGAGTTTAAATGTTGATAATGGAATATGAGATCTGGAACACGAAACCACGTAAGCCTGTTGTGGAAGCGTAACTTCTTCACTGTAATACACAAAAGCTGATGAAGGACTGTGACACATTTCTAAATATTCCAGACAGATCAGTATCTGGAATGAGTAGATTCAGGAACAGGCAGTGCTATGACTGATGCTTGATCTGCGTGGCTCTTAGCTTGATTCATTTAGTTAATTAGTAAAGAGTTAATTTAGTTAATTAGTCAACTTTCTAACCACTCGTGCCACCAGCTGATGAAAGGGATTAGCAGTCTTTTCTTTCCCAGTTCTGAGTGGTACTTTACTTTGCAGTAATTACCACTCGAAAATTTGAAGGTAAAGAGTTATTGTACCAGAATCCAATAAAAAAAGAGTGTTCGGCCCTTGCTTTCCGACCGATTTTTCTAGTGAAAATCACATTCCTTTATCAGATTAGCAGTAGCTCTTCAGAACCAACTGTGGAGTTCTTCAGAGAAACTGTCTCACATACAGTTAATTATGTATTACTCCTCCATGTGCAGTGAGGGAGTTGGATTCTACAAAGAAAAAAGAAGAAGGTGAATTGGGCAACTTTTCAGTGAAATAAATCTTCTTTCAATATGGTTGCTTATATTTACCTTTCTATGAAGCCAAGAAACACAGATAGATTCTACTCGTATTAAAACAATTTACTGGCCCAAATTTATGCAGTTGGTGGTCATTTCAGAACAGTGAAGGTCCATTTGATATAATCCAAAATATTTAGTCCACTTTTACAAGAAACCGTACATTACTATACAAAGTAGAAACAGAGTAATAATATTTCTAGCATATTGAATTTTCGCTGAATAGTCTACTTCACCAAGTTCTGCCAGTAAGTGTAGTGTTTATTTTGTGTGGCCTGTAAAATACTATGAGCCTCACTGCTCGCAGTAGTAGCATGTTACTCTTACCAAAGCGGTACTAAAGAAACTAAAGAGTACTAAATAGAAGCACAAACCCTTGGATGATCTTTCGATAGTTTTGTGTTTGTATTAATGTGTGGAAGTTGGAAATTTACGTGTTTGTAAATATGTCGTTTTGATTATATGTACATGACATACAGGTATGAAACTCAGCGTAAAGTTATTCATAGGCATTATTCAACACAAAATTAGTCATTCACTGAGAACATTACAGGGAGCAACCTGGAATGAGAATGAAAGAGTTTGATCCAACTCTTCGATAGAGTTATAAAAACATTTGTGAGTACTGGACTGTAAGAAGTTACTTGCAGAAACAATGACTTGATACTTTCATTGATACTTACATTTGGTACGTAAAGGGTTTACTGGAACTGGATACATGTCTCAAACCCACCCCCTCTTCCATCCAATTTATTTCCTACCTGATCCAGGCCCTGTTATTATAACAACCAGAGGATAGTGGAGGGAATGTAGCAGTAGTCCATAATAGATGTGAATCATTGTGACAGGAGAAACGACCTCAGAGACTGCAGCCTTGGAATTAGGTCAAGCTCGAGACCCGAGACAGAGGGCTGCTGTAACAGAATTGTTTCCAGTCTTATTCTACAAGTTTGATCAAATTTTGGTGATGGTGATCATTCTGTTAGTGTTGTAAATCCCGCCTTAGTTCCTGCAGTAGTCCATAAAAAGTAAAAGGTGACTACAGTTTCGGTCAGTCCTGATTAGGTACCTAATGTGCCATAGAAATTGTCGTATACCATTAGCAGAAAGTTAACTAGTTTAGGCAACTCCAGGTAAGACCATTTCAGATCACAGAAATTATCTCTTTTGATAATACTGGAAATAACACAGAGGACAGAAAGAACATTTAATACTGGGCTGTATTATTTTTGCGAATTTCAGCAATATAATCCTAAACTTATTCATTTTTTTAACAATGATCATTAGAGAGTTGAATCACTATAATATGGCCAAAGTGTGGTGATTTTTCTTTTGATGTAATGAAAAGAAGGACAAAATGTGCTTTCAAAGTTTGAGAAAGTTTGTTCTTGAAATGGTGTATGATGTAACCAGAAATTATGGTGAATCATGACGAACAATACTGATATCATTTCTTTAGTCACACACGTGTCAGCTGTTCCATACTTTTGGTTACATTCATTTCTGTAAATCTGTCAACAGATTTAAAGCTACTGGACTTATTTCTACTTCTGGAGACAGAAATTCTGAACCTGCTGGGAGTATTCAGACACTTTCGTATTTTATTGTTGCTACGGGTTGTGCATATATACATCTTGAATGTTTTGTACACATTTATTGTTTAATTCTTTTAAGTATAGTGTTCATATATTTCTAATAGTATGTATGTAGTATTAATGTTTTGTTTTCTGTTGTGTGTATATTCAGTGCCTTGCAAAAGTATTCACCCTCTCCAAAGTTTCCATATTTTTTTGCCGAATGAGCTTGCAATCATGAAACTTTCAAATGGGACTTAATATTTAGAATCTACACAATTGAGAAAGCTATTAAAAAACTCTAATATTATGCAAGCTAGATTTTCAAAGAAAATTAGAATATTTTCAATTGCATAAGTAGTCAACCCTAAATCAGTTCAGGTGCAAAAGATTAGTTTGAAAGGTCACAAAATTAGTATAATGGCCTCTCTGTGTGTGTAATCAAAGTGGTTTAACTTGCCTCCAAAGTAAATGTATCTGTTCAAGCCACAACTCACATAGTGATACGACAAACCAACCATGAAGACAAAGGATATTTTCAAACAAGTGAGGAATAAAGTGGTAGAGAAGCACAGATCAGGATAAGATTACAAGAAAATTTTAATGCCACTGATTATCCCTTTGTGTATGGTGAAGTCCAACATTAAGAAGTGGAATGTGCTTCATACCATTCAGTCAATACTCAGATCAGGCCACTCTTCCAAACTAAGCAGCCAAGCAAGCAGGAAACTGGTTATGGATGCCACTGTGAAGCCAACAGTGACTTTGAAAGGTTTGCAAAGTTCCATGTCTGAGATGGGACTCAATGTTCATAGATCGACAATATTCCAGTCCATACACAAAGCTGGCCGGTATGGGCGAGTGGCAAGAAAGGAGTCATTACTGAAAAAGAATCATCTTAACTATCCTATGGAGTTTATGACAAAGCATGTAAATGATACTGTAGACATGTGGCAGAAGGTTTATGATCAGACGAGATAAAAATTGAGCTTTTTGGTCTAAATTCACAGCGTTACGTCTGGCGCAAACGTAACACAGCATATCACTTAGTCAACACCATTCCTACTATTAAGCACGGTAGTGGCAACATCATGCTATGGAGACTCTTGTCATCAGCAGGAACTAGAAAGTGTCAAGATTGAGGGGAAGATGGATTGGGCAAAATACAGGCGAACCCTTGAATCAGCCAAGAATCTAAAATTTGGTCGAAAATTCACATTTCAGCAGGGCAATGACCCGAAGCACAAGGCCAAAGTCACACTTGTTTCAAAAGAAGAAAGTAAATGTCCTGGAGTGGCTCAGTCTTGACTTGAATTCAATAGAAAAGTTATGGAGATACTTGAAAATTGCAGACCATCAACGATCCCCAACGAACAGCAAAGCTGGTAGAGATTTATCCAAAAAACATAACTGCTGCCAAAGGTGCCACCAAGTACAGACTTAAAGGGCTGAATACTTATGCAATCAGCAAATTCTAATTTTTTATAATTTCTTTGCAGGTTTTGCTGACATTTGACCATTATAGTTTTGAATAAAAACAAAGTTCATTAAAACATTATTTATATTTCATTAAAAATGTGTCACTATTGGTAAGAGTGAATACTTTTGCAAGGCGTGTATATATATATACGGATTTTAGACTGAGATTTAGTTTTATTTTCATGTGTGCGGTGTATGCGTATATCATTATGTGCATTTCCATGTTAATTGTGACAATTTGAATTAGTAAAATGTAATTTTGATTTGTAATGTGTTTTATTAGTGTAAAAAAAGTTATGTTTTGTGAATTTCGCGCAAAGCTGCACGAGGGCTATCTGCGCTAGCCGTCCCTAATTTAGCAGTGTAAGACTAGAGGGAAGGCAGCTAGTCATCACCACCAACTCTTGGGCTACTCTTTTACCAACGAACAGTGAGATTGACCGTCACATTATAACACCCCCACGGCTGAAAGGGCGAGCATGTTTGGTGGGATGCGGATTCGAACCCGCGACCCTCAGATTGTGATTCGATCGCCTTATCCACCTGGCCATGCCGGACACTTGTTAATATGTTATCTTGGTTATAAGGTTGTATTTTATAACATATTTTTATTTTGCTTATCATGGTCATATTGTATACATGCAATCATTTAGTATCACTGTGTTTTGTTTTTATGTCAGGAATATTTTATTGTTTGCTCTTATTAATGTGAATGGTTTAGGTTTTAGTTGTTTTGGGTTTTAAGTTATGTTACACAAGGAATATTTTCATTTGTAGTTGTGAGGTTATTTTTTAAAAAGCATGGGTTATCTTTAAAGAGATTTATTTCATGTATTTTTGTTTTCATTGCTAGAGGGTATTTTGATTTGTAATCTGTCTTATCAGTGTAAAAATAACTTCGTTTTGTGTTAATATGTTATCTTGGAAACAGGTTGTATTTTTATAGCTTCAATTTCTCTGTAAAAATGTTATTTTGGTGTGGTATGTCGTTTCATTGCTGGGTGATGTTGATGTGTGTTATCATGGTTAAAGGATTTTCATTTAATGTATAACTTTCATCATTTAAGGGGTTCATTTTACACTTTGGTTATTAAAGAGTTGTTTTGTCGTATTTCAATATATAAAGTACGCTTTTTTTGTTATAAAGTTTTGTTTTCGTTGTTGAAGGGTATTTGTTTATTACTGGTTTGATATGTAACAGTTTCTTTGTTCAGGGTATTTTTCGTTCCTATATTTGTGTATTGTGATGAGTAGTATGTTAAACTACTCCTCCCAAAGAGGATAGGTAAGATGTGTAACTATACACCTGGAAAAAAGTTAAGCACCCCCGTGTTTTTTTCAAGTGATTCAGATTCGACGTTCTTGTGA
>NW_013665637.1:1168497-1175361 GCF_000517525.1 Limulus polyphemus | reverse complement strand
ACTAGAGAGGGGGTGAGTTATACATTTCTTAAGTGATATGATTAAAGTTTGTATTCTATTAGTTTTAGAATTAATAATGACTGTGTTAGCCTAGAGGGAAATGGAAACGAAATATGGTAAAGGATGGTACCATGTGTTTTCTACTTCCTTATTAATATGTAAATTCCTGCTTTTCTTTCAGTTTAGTTTGGACGTGGAGGAAAGATGAGTCACAATGACCAAAAATAGAAAGCTTAAATGTATTTTTTATATATATATATTTATTATAGGTCAGGTTTCCCTCTACTTGGCAGGTTTTTTTTTTATATAAAAGTTTGACTTTAGACTTTAACTGTAAATTTAGCTATACTTTTCATGTTGAATACATAATTTAATTTAACTAAGATTTTCCAATGAACTTTTCTTGGAAGTGTAGATTTGTATCTGTTGTTTAATTTAGTATACATTCGTTTTTGAATTAACGACCTTTAATGAGAAAACAACAATAAAATTTTAGTGTTGGACGTCCTTTATATACTAGTGTTTACACGTTTGGATAAACAGTTTAAAATGTCCAGTTATAGGCTTCATTTTGTTTTAATAACATTTTTGTTGTAGATCTCCGCAAGAAACGCAGATGGAACAAAATATATTGATGATTAAAATGTATTCCAATGTTACAGGAAAGTAATCTGACACTTTATCCTTTGTCTTTAAATGTGTAACAGTGTGCCAAATACTCCTACAAGATTTTTAAATGTATAGCAGTGTGCCAAATACCCCTATAAGATCTTTAAATGTGTAGCAGTGTGCCAAATACCCCTACAAGATTTTTAAATGTGTATCAGTGTGCCAAATACCCCTACAAGAACCTATGAGTGAGAAATTATAAAAAAAAGAATGTAACGGTTTGATATGCAAGCATGCCATGCATTTTCCACCGTTTTAATTTGATGCAAAAGTTTTCAAAACGTTTTCATTTATTCTGATTGTATACTGTTTTCGCATAAAACGTGGTCCAGAAAGTCGTTAAGTTGAATTCGTTCTAGCTGATTTTGTTACTCTGTCATTGTATGGAGATAATACCAGTTCTGTACAAAGAGGCACGCGTATAATGCTACACATTGTGCAAGAATGTAGACGAAAGCTAGTGTGCTCCAATGGAATGGTAGACTGTATGATATCTCGAGGTTGCATCCTCTCCTATATTACATGAGAATAGTCAGTCATGTGACTCGTGCTAGTCATTATGGGTAAATTCGAAGTTTCCCATTAAAAACCACACCATGCTTTGCAAGTCCAAATACCTTCAAGTTTGGTGCACTTTCAAATTTCACTTCCATAGCTTAAGTCCTTGGTTTCTAGAAATGACAACATCTTTATTCACTGGTCAAATTCTTATATAAACTAAAGATAAAACAAGTAAAGTTAGTGTGTAATTCTCATTTTGTTATATTGAAAGGAACTAAATAAACATATAAAAACAATAAATCCCACTGATCAATGTTTTAGGTAAAGAAAAAGTTATTAAACAGAATTTTCAGAAGTCCAAATTACATTCATCTTGAACCCCAGTATTTAAGATATTTCAAGTATTGATCTTTGGTTTTAACTTCCTGCCCTCACTGTTGAAAGGTATATTAGATCCACATCTAGGCAAGTTATCCATGAGAACATAAAAGAGCACATGTTAATTATATTAACGTATTTCACTATGTGCAAGAGAAAGAACGATGTTGCATTTCAATTTCATTAAAGTAAATTCAGCTAACATTGACATGTAAAAGGATATACGAGTAGCGTGATTGCAAATATTAAGTATACTTTGAATAATCAGAATGCAGCATACTCTCTTAAAAAATGTGAGCAAAATATCTGGTATGGTATCATGATGTAATCACCAACTACAAAAGGCTTATTGCCACTGTTGAGAATGTTTTCATGATCCTTTTTTTGGTAATGCTCAACAACATACATCATCACTTAGCAACAAAACTATCACGTGATTGTTCTTGGGCTAACTATAGTATTTATTTGAATGCTCAATATTCATGTTGATTTGTTAGAACGTTGTTTTTTTGTTTTAACTTCACTGATATAACATCAAAATAGTTTAATAGTTTTTTCGACACTAGTAGCGTTTTGTTTTTACTCAAAATTAAATAATGATACACAACCATTTATAAAATATCAAAAGACTCAATGTTACTTGTAATGCCACAAAGTTAAGAAAATTAGTATAATAAAACGAGTACTTGTAAAATACTGAATTGCTTTCATTGTAACAAGGCTCCTTAACACATTACCTAAAATTTTAAAACTAGTCTCATCTGGTGTCACTTTTTAAATCAATGCTATGGAAAAACTATCATCCAATACTAATTATAGCTTCATAAATATTGTTACACAAATTATGGCACAGTTAGATAAAGAAACAGATATAACACAGTACTGAACACCTGTTGAAGATTAACAGTACACAGAAAATGGTCCCATACTTACAACTAGAATTGTCCTATACATTGATTTTTATAACCCCACCCTGATGATAATTTTTGTAATTTTGCTCATCAGCTTAGAGAAGTGTTGAATCAAGATTGTATACGTATATACACCGTAAACAATTCTGTTAATGATTAAATTAGTTAACAGTTTGATTTATTTTCATTTGAAATTTAAGTAATAACTACAGAATAACCAGTCTAAAATTGATATTTAGGAGTAATGTTAATAGAGATACTGAAAGAATGTAATTTTTGTGACTGCCTAAAGATGTTCGTATATGACTACAAAGTCAACCTCCAAAAATTTCATATGAAAATATTTGTAAAATAATCAATAAATAAGAGAACTGACCCAAATCAATCTGTCAACCTTTCTTATAACAGTGTAAACTATAAAGATGTTCATTAAAGGTACATAAATTACACTTTCTACAACAACAAAAAATCTGGCGTGCAATATAATTTCACATTAAAATTTTTTTTTTATTCAACACAAAATATATACATCAGATGACCATTCATGAAGATGAAGTTCACATGAGCCTATGATGTCAACACAACACAAATTCTGTATCATAACTCCATGACAAAAAAAAGTATCCTAACGATAAGGATGGTAAAAGGTGGTAGCAGTCCCTCCTCGTCCAGCACCCCGTGTCTTACCATAGCCACTAGCCTGCTGGCCTGTAACAGATCCCATTTCTGGGTTATAGTTATATTTAATAACAATAAATCAGCATAGAAATAAACAAGTCAAAAGCATCTACATGATTTAAGTTGTATATAAACATTGAAATAAGTTCAATACTTACCATAACCTTGGCCATATCCCCATCCACTGTAGTCATATCCTCCATATCCACCAGTATAATCACCACCATAGCCACTGTAGTCGTAGTTACCATATCCTGGATTGTAGCTGCTATAGCCTTGATTATATCCTCCGTATCCTTGATCACCACCCCACTCCTGGGTCTGGTAACCTGCAAGAAACAAAAAATGTTTTTCACAAGAACAAATGTACAAATTAATTTACACAGAAGTAGCTTTCATATAGTTCAACTTCAAAATTAAAATGCTAGCAAATAGCCATTTGTAATAATTGAAAACTACATTTATGCATTCATGTTGTATATAGAAGCATCACAGCTTGGTCTTTCTTTAACCCTTTGTATATGGGGTTGGTTATCTTGAACAACCCTTGGTAAAAACTTATTTTCTCTACCCTACCACTGTATGAGATTGGTTCATTTGACAAACCTTTTAATCACTACAAAATAAAAGCAAACCTACACTACCCTTTTCTTTCTCAAATGACTGCTTAATGTTGCATAAATTACACATTCTTACAGCAAAAGCTAATTATCAAGGTAGAGAAGCTTTATGTGAATATAGCATCAAGTTACCAGTATGCTTGTCAAATTACAAGATGCAGAATAACCTAAAACCACTCACGAGAATAAGGAAAAGAGTAAATTATCATCTTCCCTTTCTACTGATAAGTAGAACAGCAGCAAATGTCAGTGACTATTAAAATTTATAAAACGAGCATGGGGTGTGACATTTGAGTTTCAGTTTATAGAATAGGCCACATTAAAGCAAGAGTAAATTTTCATATTTATTCAGGATGCCCAAGTGTGTAAGTTTTCAGAAAATCAAAATAATATAGAGATGCAAGTCTTTAAGTGGGCAATTCAGAATAAGGAAGTGTCAAATGATACATTCAAAGTTAATTAGCATACATTGATATTAGTTTAATTAGAATAAATACAACTATAAAAAGGTATTTACATGCATACTTTAACCTATTCATACACAAAGGGTTAATATGATGCAACCTGCATTGAAACAATGATGTTTAGAACACTTAACCATACATTAAGCAGTATCATGAAAAAACAACAGCCTGAACAGTAGTTTTTTCCCCAAACTTCTACTCAGAACTTGATGCTGACAGTCTACACAATATAACATCTTACCTCCTCTTCCACGTCCTCTTCCTACTCCACCACGAGGAGCTCCCCAGCCACCCATAAATCCACCACGCATGGATCGAGGATCTGGTTTAGATGTGGCTTTTTTCACATCACATTCCTTATTTCCTATCATCTGCTTTGGCTGTTTAGTTATTTCCTTTACAGAGTCTTCAGACTCAAAAGTTATGAAAGCAAACTGTCTTCTTTGATTTTTTATCTTGTCAACTGGTAGTTCAATAGCCTCCACCTAAAATATAGAGTCCATCATTCAAACCAAACCACTAATGGACAAATACAAGTCATTAGCAGTCAAATTCTCGAAAAAGTTAAAAGGTTATTGGTATGATGATGGACAAAACTGAACTTAATATTACAAAATGTCAGGCCAGTCAATGATATTTTATGATAGATAACATTGTACAACGCCATGTTTCTATTAAATTAACCCTTTCCAGCCTGGTCACATTGCAATATGTACCCAAAACTTTTCCACAAAATACAATAACTGTAATATTAAGATTTAAAATTTTCTTTTCATGCAAGCTTTAATACTCATTTTGGATAAAATAATTAAAAAAGTATTGTCCTAATTAATTTTTTTGCCTCCTATTGGTATTTTCTTCAGATGTTGAAAATCATTAAATTTTCCACCTGCACATTAGCAATTTTTGAAAAAACTGCAGTCAGAAATATGTAATTTTCAACAATTTAAGATTATTTTTACCTCAAATGCTATATGAACAGTGAATTTTGGAAGTTGGTGATAACATGAATTTTCAAATTCAATTAAATCCATTTTTATTTCTTAACAACTTAACTTTAGCTCCCTGTATGGTTTATCTTTAAGTAATTATCCTGGTACTTTTTTCTGTGTACAGTAACTTTTGTTTTAACTTGACATATGTTATATACAGGCCATAAGTAATATATAAAATAGTAAGATAAGTACTATCTGTTTATATTAGCTTCAATACAAAAAACTGTAAAGTATTAAACCACTGCTTTCAACAAAGTGGCCTACTTATAACAGAGTGCATAGTTAACAGCACAGTAAATAGCTATGTTATATAATTATATTAAAAAATACAAGTTCACTAAAAAAAAAGAATCAAATTTATTTTTCAAAACATGTCAGAGATGAAATATCAGTTTCAAGTTTAATACCACGAGATAATGGTTCTTGATAAATAAAAAAGCAAGCTTAGTGAAATTCAAAATACCAGCAGCCAAAGGGTTCAATGAACAAGCCAACATTTTTCCAAGTATAAAACTAACCATGAACAATGTCTTATTTCACAAATTAAAAAAGCACCAAAAAGGAATTTAACACTATAATAATACAATATATTCATATTGAACTTCCAAGAACTACTAATTGGGGATCTTACTGTCATAGAGGTTGTTGAACATTTACTCAATTAGCATGTTAAAGAAAACCACAGCCAATGTTCAGCTACCTTTTCTTTAACTTTCAGCTATTTCCTTTTCTTCTGATTTCAGGTAATGCATTTCTTAGACTACTTAACTATAACCTCAGAAACCACTGTTAAATTCCTTTCTGTGTATGCTACTGCATTACATTCAAAACTTTAGTAGTGGTTCACTCTTAGCCATATAAGCCAGCAATGTACACAAGTATCTAGATGCTAATGCATGCAAGTTTGAACTATCTGAAACAGTGATATTTAAAGTCTGTAGCTGTGTTTTCTGGGAAACTTCTATCAATTTTCCAACCACAGACAAGTGCCTTGAGATTTACAATGTACATGTAGTTAGTTGACACAAGTGTATATAGTTGTTAGAAAAAGCTCAGTTGAAACTGTACTCTACCAATGATTAATTTGAAATTGGCATGCAGTTTTCATATTGAAGTAGATTTAACTGCCATTACTATTTTTGTCTGCTTGATTGACTATAGCACTTACAGTGGTTTCTTACCTAAATATGCTATAGTTAAAGAGACTGTTATATTGTATTTAGGTCTTACTTTTATATTTTAGTTAATTATGTTGTTTTATGCATTTTTAAAATCTTATTTGAACAGTTTAATGATTTTTTAAAATATATTCATCTTGTTGCCTGGATTGTGAAAGCTCATAATTAAGATGGCATATATAAGGCAACACTTTTCTGCAAGGAGTCTGCTGAAATAACTTAAAGCCCCACAGACATCAGTTGACACATTGATATAAATGATAGAAGATGAAGAATTTGGAAGGACAAATTTAAAAAAAAAAAAAGTAGAAAAAATAAAAGATGTGAAATTGAGAAAAATACAACTATTTTAGGGGATTCATTAAAAGAGTTGAAAGGTATGTACATATTTCTATTTGTAAATTTTAGACATTTCATTTTTTTGTCAAATTTCAAACAATTTCACCCACTACTTTTATTTTTGCAAAGAT
>NW_013665637.1:1149677-1167767 GCF_000517525.1 Limulus polyphemus | reverse complement strand
TTATGCATTTTTAAAATCTTATTTGAACAGTTTAATGATTTTTTAAAATATATTCATCTTGTTGCCTGGATTGTGAAAGCTCATAATTAAGATGGCATATATAAGGCAACACTTTTCTGCAAGGAGTCTGCTGAAATAACTTAAAGCCCCACAGACATCAGTTGACACATTGATATAAATGATAGAAGATGAAGAATTTGGAAGGACAATTTAAAAAAAAAAAAAAAAGTGAAAAAATAAAAGATGTGAAATTGAGAAAAATACAACTATTCTAGTGGATTCATACAAAGAGTTGAAAGGTATGTACATATTTCTATTTGTAAATTTTAGACATTTCATTTTTTTGTCAAATTTCAAACAATTTCACCCACTACTTTTATTTTTGCAAAGATGAGAGGGGCATTACCTTCGCTCTGAGTGTAGGCCATAGAATTAAGAAGCAAATGAGTTAATGTAGAGTAGTTTCTAGTTGACAATGAAGGCAAATGCCAAATTGTTTGATCTGTGACTAAATATCCATTTTCAATGAGATGTTTGTTTGTTTATTTGAAGTTAAACACAAAGCTACACAATGGGCTGTCTGTGCTCTGCCCACTGCAAGTATCGAAACCCTGTTTTTAACGTTGTAAGTCTGCAGATATACCACGTGCCACTGGGAGGCATTCAACAAGATAATCCACCCCCCCCTGAAAGAATAAGAACCTGGGGAATACTTTGATCTTTTTTGCAGAACCCTACAGTGCAGTTAAAAACTGCTTGTAAAAACACAAGTTTTAATTTATGCATAACTCACAGCAATGAAGATATGCCAACAGGAAAAAATGATCAAGAAATCTTGCAAAGGGTTTGGTTAAAGAAAAGTTTAAACAATGACTAAAAGAATTTGCCTGGCTAAGGTTTGAGAACATTAAAAAAATGAAGGATCCACGAGACGGATGGTAGGCAAAACTACATTTTTAACAGACGCCAGCAGTTCAGATGTGAAATTGTATTAAACATGCAATGTTTAAAATGACATGTAAAGTGCATAGATGCACACATCCAGAAAGGTCAGCAAGACCATCCTACAACCATAAACAGGCAAGTAGCACTTTCTGAAGAAGGTTCGGATGGGGAAGTGCAACTTCCTTCAGGGCTAAGGCCAGATAGCAATTTTTAAATGTACTTGCGGGCTACACCATATGAAGAAAGAGTAAAATTTAAAAAGACTACAATTTCATTAGCAAACTTTCTTGTTATTGCCATAAAAAGGGTACAAATATAGTAGTAGAATATACAGTGAATGAGAACATTATTCAAATAATAAAAGTTATGAAAAATAGTGTTTTAAATCATATACCATAACAGTAGGTGGATCCGATGCATTCGTAGCTGATAACGTATATAATATTAAAGTATGGATTAAGTTCTTAAACTTACAAGGAAATATTAGAAAAAAAAAAAAAAACCTGAACTTCTGAGAAATGACTTTTGTCTAGGCATCCTCCTTTTCTCTAATTTGTTCACCACCCCTCCAATAAGTACAATGATATCATCATTATTCAAACAAAGCATAATTTTCCTAGTGTACAATATTGTCTGATTACAGAGCCATCAAATAGAAAATCAGCCCCCCCCTCTTGCTACACACTCTTTCAGGATTTGTTAATAGTTCTCTTTTATAGAAAGCCAAGTTTTTTTATTTATGAAATGATGTATTATATTAAATTTTTTTTGTACAGAGAATTTTCAATTTTTCTTTTAGTAAAACCCTTGTTTGCATAAGAAAAATATTGACAAGCTTGTAACAGCACTTCACACAGTTTGACAGTGTACAATGGTGATTACCCTTATATAAGAAAAATATTGACAAGCTTGTAACAGCACTTCACACAGTTTGACAGTGTACAATGGTGATTACTCTTATATACACAGTAATAGTCATTACGACAAAAATAGAATAATACAAATGAAAATTCTATCAGTTTGTAGGCACTTGTAATTTTATTTTTTTCCTAGATTGATTACAGAAAAGAAAAGTTACTGGGTGGCTCATGGGCCATATGTTACACATGCCTGCTTTATAGTAAATAACTAACATAAACCAACCTGGGTTCTTTCTATTAAATGCTACCACAGGCCTGTGAGTGGGTCATGAGCTAGTCTCATAAAAATCCGTTTTTATTCAGTTAAAATACAACAAAAAAAGGAAATTAGGATTCTAAGATTAAAGTGCCTGAGGCAATTTTTTGATGGATTACAAAAAAAATTAATATTTTGTATAGAACTACACATTATTTATTCATTCTACAAAACTCAACCTTAATGGTGACAGATCAACAATGAAAGAATCACAAACATTTGTACCTTGCCATACTGTTCAAAATATGTCCGAATATCATTCTCAGACATCTCAGGATCAAGTCCGCCAACAAAAATTTTCTTTATTCCAGGTCTGGCTTTAGCTCTTTTGGGGTCAACTTGTTTTCCCTTTACAGTATGTGTTCCATCTTTAAACACCTACTCAATACAATAAAAACCTTATGTAGCAAAGAATAACCTCCAAGCATAAAAAAAATTTATATATAACCTTCACTGAAAAATTAGGCTTTGGATTGCAATGCATCAAATTCACCAACTAGGATAATCAGAAACAATTTTTTCTATACTACACTTACTTAAACCATGATGCTTTAAGATTACAATATATCATAATGCACATTTCCACCATCACTAACAAGGTATTTTTAAGCCTCATAACTATAGCCAAGGAATTCAAGCCTGTTCCAGCAAAACCTACCTCTATTAGAGAAAAAAGTAAAAATTTAAATTACCTACTACCCTCAAAATGTTTTATAATTCTAATGTGGCAGTCTCCACTACTGCCAACTGCAATTCACCTCACAAGATATAAATAACACTGTCTTAACTGGAGCCTAGTAGTCTTTTCCATATTATTATGGTTTTGTAAGAGTATTTTTGGGTTAAAAGTGCTAGATCATATTTCACTTTAACTATTTATCTACTACAACCAACATATAAAATAAACCGAAAGGTACAATAATCTTTAGACCAGTTTGTTCACCCTTAACGAGTTCCATTAAAATATTCATACATTGACACTAAACATGTTAAATATCTGTAGGAAATGCAAAATTTATATGAAGTACACACTGTATTAAAAAAAATGTTCAATTGAGTACACAAACACACTGTTAACTTTAAACACTTACAGCTTCTACAGACTCCTGTGATGCAAATGTAACAAAGGCAAATCCCCTAGACTTTCCAGTGTTAGGATCAGTCTTTATGTTTACATCTGTTACTTCACCATATTTGGAGAAGTAATTCTTCAAATCATCTGTGAAAAAGCAGTAAATTACTCTGATGTACATCTACACAGCAAAAATATAGTATGCATATGTAATAAAACACAGCAATGGAACAATCTTAGGAAAAAAAGGTAAAAAGAAAAGAGGTGTATAATTTATTTTTTTATATCTACAAACACTAATAAATGTCTAAACCTAGTTCTGAACATTATAAAACATATTTTGGCTTAGACTCAATTTACAATCAGAATGACACACTTTCAAAATAAAAATATTAAAATCATACTAAATTACATTTATTACTTTATGAATGTTAGCTTTTACACAATGTAATTTCAGGACTTACCCTTTTACTACATGCAAGTCAAAGTGAGCAGGTCACAACTTTTAGTTACATTCAAAATTTAATTAAACTATTTTATCAACTAAGCTTTAAGTTGCTAACTTCTATTAAAAGGAAATATTTAACATTCCATACAGGCATCTTTTCTGTGCATGTCAAGGTTTTCCAGGATACAAATAAATGTGGCATCAAAACATAGCTAATAATCCAAATGTTAATAGTATACAAGTTGAGTTCTTAATTTCATAAAGCAATATTAAAAAAAAATCTTCAACTTCCCCTAGTATGAGAATTGACATTTGTTCTCAAGGTATTCCCTCTTCTCCAAATCATTTACCACTCCTCCAAAAAGTATGAAATTTATTGTTATTAATTGGGGAAAGAATAATTTTTTTATTTTTCTTTATAAAATTCAATCTTATTTGGTTACACAGCCATAATATAGAAAATCTGACAACTCTAGCCACACCCACCTGTCATATCCCCCCTTTTACAAATTGCCGATAGTTTTCTCCAACATTTAATACTATATTATTTATAACCAATAGAAAGTCAAAGTTTTCATCTATCACATGATGTATTACATTATGCTGTTTTCTGTACCAGAACACTTTATTCCCACTGGAAAGACATCAATGAGCTTAGTTGAATTTTTAAATGGCTCTTGTCATAAAAATAGAAAGCCAGAAAAGTGCAATAGGTACAGGACTTTGTCTGCTTTTTACATATTATTCTGTGTTCTTTTGTGCATTATTGAATTAAACAAAAAACTAGTACAGTAATACCATTAGTATAAAAAAAGGAGGGTTAGGTTTTATCAACAGTTGACAGCAAGGAAAGAACCAGGTATTATATTTTTTTGGTTTTTCATGTGTATTCTTTATTTTTATACAAGTAAATAATATTTTTGGTTGCATTAGACAAAATAATTTTTATACAAGGTAGTTCATGAGCAACTAGCCTGTAAATTACATAATTTGATACAGTAAAGTGAGCTACATTAAATGTTTGCCAAGTAAATTACAACTTGCGTGGTGTAGTTATTAGTTACACACGGATCAAAGGGCAATAAATCAAACTTAGGAATAAACAGACAAACTGTTACGAGTTCAAAGCTATTTAAAATAAACAAATGTAGCTTCATGTTACAATTTGAGGTCATTCTACAGATAACATTTTACAGAAAGAAAAATGTTTAATATCTATTTAGAAGGTTTGAAAGATTATGCAAATGAAATCTGAGAATTTGCAGATAAAGTAGTTTTAATCTTTAAGTCACTTCACACTCAGAGCAATCAACATTGATTCCATATATTCATGCAGAAATTTTTAGAGAAAATACTTCATTAAAATTTTTTGTCTGCAAAAGACTCGATGCTTACTGAAGAATAAAATTTTACAGAAAGAAAAAGTTTAAACTTTATTTAGGAGGTTTGAAAGATTATGCAAATGAAATTCGAGAATTTTCAGATAAAAGTTAAAGGGATGAGAAGTGGAATTCTCCAAAGCTAGCATAACCCAATAACACATTGATCAAAGTGTTGATTGAACTGGACCTCCCTTGTTCGCCCACATATCACATCCTCTTTCACAAATTGCTAATTGTTCTTACATTTTACATTGTTACTTGTAACTATTAGAAAAAACAGTCTTAACCTATCAAATGATGCATTATATTACACTGTCTTCAATTGAGTATCTGTTTGTCTTCAGTTTGAAAGTTTCTTTGGCAGTGTTCAGATTGAGAAGTTTAGGAATTATTTTAAGGCTCTTCTATCATAGTTAGAAAGCCAGTTAAGTTACAATATTTATAGAATATTGTTTGCTTTGTGCATGTTATTCTGTGTTTTAGGTACATTATTCAAATAAATAAAAATTACTTAGTGTACTAGTACCATTAGTATAAAAGTCGGCTTAAATTTCATCAATAACCCACAGAAAAAAGAACAAGAGGTCAAAGTACTGTATTTCCCATTTTTTGTGTATATTCTTTATTATTATAAAAGTTACTAAAATGTAATACTTTGAAACTTTTTAGGTTAGACAGTTCAAAGTGCAATAAAACAATAAAATTAAGTACAAATAGATGTAGACGGTTGAGAGCAAAGCTATTTAGGATAAATGTAGTTTCTGTTACAAACTGCAGTCATTCAAAGAAAAGTGATCTGGATTTATCTATTTTTCCTTTTTTTTTTATGGTGGTTAACTGTTAAATTGACAGTACATATAGAGTTATGATAGAAAAAATAACAAAATATAAAGTTTTACTGAAAAAAAATTTGAAATTTATTTAGGAAGTTAGAGGGGTTATGAAAATGAAAATTTATAATTTTTAGAAAAAAGTATTTTTTAATCTTAACATAAAAGTCACTTTGCACTCAGAGCAATGAGCATTGACTTTCTATACTATCAAACTAATCTTTAGTAAAAATACTAAAAGTTAAAAAGAGTATGGAAACTCAGATGGTTTGTTGTTACAAAGTGAGTACATAGCTTAAGCTAGAGTAAACAAAATATTGAATTGCATAATGCTTATACAGTTCATATGCATACTCACCGAGACTTGATTAATTTTCTTAGCAATGTTTCATAACTAAACCTATTGCCACAGGTATCTTTTATTGCATTTGACAAAGGCAATATTTAAAAAAAAATTCCCAAATTTCCCCTAGTGTGATGCATTTTCTCTAGATAAGATTCTCTTTATCTACCACTCCTTCAAAAAGTACGAAATTAAATGTAAGTTACATCTATATAATTGTCATTGCTCAGACAAACCATAATTTGTATAGCCTTCAATTTTGTTTGGTTATAGTTATCATATAGAAAATCAGACCCCTCCTGCCACACCCTCTCTTTCAGGATTTGTTAATAATTCTCTCTTACATTTAATTATATATTACCTATAAATAATAGAAAGTCAAGGTTTTAATTTACCAAATGACGTATAACATTGTGTTCTGAGTAGAATTTCTTCAATTTCACTCAGAGTACAATACTCACTCCCATGGAAAAGTTAACAACTACCTTATTTGAATTTGTAACATCTCTTGTTGCATAGTTAGAAATCCAGAAAAATTTTGAGTTAGACGAAATTGTCAACTTATTGCATGTTATTATTCTAGTTTATTAAAAATACTTCACTAAAAACATGATTTTTTTGTACGTGAGACTTATAACGTTAATTGAAAGAAGGCCAGATTTTGTGAAGTTATACACACTATATTGAAAATTAGAGGTATTAAGTCTATGAAGACATTAAACAAGTACAAAGAGGTCACATGGTCAGACAAATTGGCCAAGCCTGTGTTGAGAGGGTTAAGTTTCTAATTTTCAAATGTGTTACTTTTATAAACATAAATGAAAAAATATGCATAAAAACTAGTTTAGTACTCACATGTTGGTCATATGTTTTTGTACTCAGTCTCAATAAAAGTTATCCCCAATTTTGAGTACAGTTGTGGTTAGTATTTTACTAAATTTATTTCAAATATTCAGTCTAGAACAAAAAAATAACATGCACAATACAATGTCCCAGTCCTATAACTTAACTGGCATTATAACTGAGCTATAAGTGCATTAAAATTTTCTTACAGGGTTTGATTATAAGGAAATAAGCCTGTATCAAAGGTTGTCCATAAAAACAAAACAGACCCTCAAAAAATATCCAATTAAGACAATGTTGATATACAAAGACCCTTAAAAAGACCCAATTATAAGATTTTTGATCTTTCCATATTTTATTTTATTTCCAAAAAGTACAATTAGTCTAGTTGGCAATTTTTGAAGCCTTATTTCATGGAAAGTTTCCTTACATTGGGAAAAAAAAGCCCAAACCATGCCAATGTTACATAGTATTTTAAGGAAACAAACAATCAATGACCTGTACACTTTTAAACAGAACAGAGATCTCAGAGAATCATATTCAGTTTTTATTATAACCTGCTTGGCCAGCCTGCCAAGTACAGTAAAGTAGAGCCTGCAGTAAGACTAGACTTGCATTGGAACTCTCATGCACACTACTATATTGTAATACGTACACAATGTCTGAGTACTGCAG
The DNA here is from genome assembly GCF_000517525.1 of Limulus polyphemus. NCBI lineage: Eukaryota > Metazoa > Arthropoda > Merostomata > Xiphosura > Limulidae > Limulus > Limulus polyphemus. The sequence continues at coordinate 1,160,053 of NW_013665637.1, read as the reverse complement.
ACATACCGCTGATATGAACCGTCTTTCACACTCATAGTTTGTATTGTTCTGGGAGTAACACTAGCCTTTGTTTATTTATTGCTACTCTTGTTTTGTACTAATCAAAACTTTCACAAAATATTTTTTTGCAATTATTATTATGCTATGTTTTACTCGTGGATTTTCCACTTTTTTTCATGGTAGCTACACCTTCTGTGTTTCTTAGACTTGACTGATTATGTCTCAGGCCTATATGTGCATAAATGAAAGGAAATCAGTGTTTCAACTGTGAGGAACAACTATGAAAATTCTGAGTTTCAATTTGCAAATTTATGAGTTTATAGTTAGGGAATTTACATACGAGTTTGGTCGAGAATCAGTCAACATTACATGTGTACTGAGGGCATGAATAAATGTATAGTAAACTGCAATGATGTTTTGTGTAAGGGTCTGTTCCAGAGTTTAAATTGGTCATTCAAGGAAGTTTTTATTCAACTCAGACGACTGATAAAATTGAGTCATGTTACCACGTTCAAAGTGAACTCTGAGATAACAATTCAAATCTGTACATTGAATAATTCAAAGGTTGTCATCAGAATAAGCTGGCACTATACATAATTCAGCAAATTAAAATTCTCTTACAACTGGTTATAAATAATGTAATACTAGGTTGGGCAAGTAAGTGGCAGATGGGTTTCAATTATAGTAAATGCAAGATAATGCATTCAGGTTATCATAGTTTGAGTTAAATCAGTGACATACTCACTGTGACCCCCACCCATACATACATAGCAGGTTAATGTTATCTTATTTGATCAGAAATACTGTTCATTATGTTATTTTACTTTTACACCATCGGCAAACAAATGTACTTATGATACTGCAAATATTACACACATTCCACATAAACATTATATAAATATCATGAGTGAAAAGAGTTCTGAAGTTAGGTTTGTAACAAGTACAAAGTATCATTCTGCGTTTTCCAGAAAATGAAACTGAGCAATGTATTATTTTTTACATAATTGTAAAGTCTGTATGTAAATGCACAAGTGAACTGAACCCATAGCTAAATCCTGAATATTTTTTAAGAGTACCACATGTATTAATGCCAGTATTTTCAAATTGCTAATTTTTTTGCACCATACAGTGACAGTACATAAAAGTTTACCTTCTGTTCACCCAAGTTCAGTTCCACTGCTCTAGCCAGTTACAGCTACATTTCATTCTATGTAACTCAAGTTATTTAAAAATAAATATTATGTAAGATCAGTCAAGGCTTTTAGAACATTAATTATTGAGTAATAAGGCACTTAATATTTAATATTTTTCAAAACTTACCCATGTCACTTTGCTTTAATAATAATAAAATTTTCACATAACTTCATTTAATATTTATCATTTCACTTTTGAAATTTCCATATTTTGTTGCAACACTTTTGACAAAAGAAAAACATTTAAAAGTATTTCTTCTGTCTTAAGATTTTTTTTATTGTTAATCAGAAAATTGTATTTCATATTCTAGCCAGTTTTAACTTTAATATTCATCAACATATTTCAGTTAATATCCTATTTTACTCCTTCTGGCAATAAATCTTAAAATACAAGGCAGAAACAAAGATTTATTGCTAACAGTATTTTCTGTTGAGATTAATCTATATCTAATAAGTTACTTTCTTTTCAATAAACAATTAGTTTTTACTTATTTACATTATTCAATACAATCAACTTTATATTCAATAAATAAGGTTACTTTGTTTATCCCCACAGAAGCTTCAGGTAGTCACCTTCCCACGAACCAGAAATTACTGAGCACACCATCTGTAAAACTTCCTATTTCAAACACTTTTTTCAGTAAAACCTTATATTTTGTTATTTTTTCTACCCTGACTCTACACAAGGTCTGTCAATTTGAATAACTTCATAACCACACAAATCTAAATTACCCTTTTTTCATTCTAGAATGATTTCAAATTCTAACATGAAACTACATTTGTTTACCCTAAGTAGCTATAAAATCTTTATACTTAAATTTTATTGTTTTACTGACCTCTGAACCATGTCTAACTATTGTTTGAGCCATTGTAAGTTATAAATCACTTAAGAGGTATATTCAGTTAATGTTAGGCCTATTGAATTACATTACAGTGTGCCTTGTGAAACATTTTATTATATTATCATTATTTATTTTACCCAATCTAACCTAGAGTTTCCTATTTGTACATTTTAGTTACTTTTTTTGGGTGTTGAAAACACTTAAGCCTATCCCCCCCCTTCCATTATTGAGTATGGTAGTACTTAACAGTAGGGATTGACAAGGTTTCCAAATAACTCATGAGCTGTAAAACCACCATCATTCAAAGTATTGGGTATATATAATGCACTAAAAAATTTGCTAACATTTCTGGTACAATTCAAAAATTTCTAAAACAGCAACTTTTTCATATACTACCTACCTGATCACATCAGCTGGGCTAGCCTCTAGATGGCTCAGATTATCACTACAAGATTTCTCCAGCTTACTTGACTGGTCTGTGGGTATCCGCTTTTGATATTCCGATAAATATATACAGATTTTTTTTCAGAAATGGTAAACATATCATGTATGTACTTAAATATCTTTTCAACCCAACAGATGGTGCTACATATCGATGGATAGACACCCAAAAGTTTCTAAATGTAAAATATATACTTTATACAAGTATACCAAAAAGTAAGCAAACAAAAGTATTAAAAAATTATGAATTTTAACACATCCCCATGGATCCAAGGGATGTCTTCAGAATTTTGACTATTAAAACCAAGTTCAATCCAGAAACTCACAAAGTGGGTGGTTTTGGATGTATCTTTGAGACAAATTGTTTGTTTGTTAATTGATAAAATTAAATAAAACACAGCATCAAGTCTCCAAAATAGCTAGTACTAAGGTCTACCCACTGGGAGTAAGTTTGGTATACATCAATAAAGCCACGTTCTCAGCATCATTAAATAAGAAATTGCTAATCTTTTATGCTTCAGCTATCACCTTTTTATGTTTAGTTTTCAATCTAGATATGAACAATTTCACCTGCAATTCAGTAAAAAAAGGTCAAAGCAACACAATAGTCAGCAGCAGGATGAGCAGACAGGAACACTTTGAATACGGTTACAAGCATAATATTGTACTCTGCTTGCTTCACAGTATCTACCAGTATCTAGGTGGTTCTAAACAGTTCCTGTCATGTCATTTGGAGACTTCCATGTATTTTGTGTTTGGCCATTAAGCTCATGATGAGCTGACGGACTTCAATCACCTGATCACTTCTAATCACTTTTTGCCACCCCACTAAAAGTGTTCAGGAAATGCCTTCCTTTTAGCCAATAAAAATGTCCAAACATAATTTCAGTTCAGAGTAAAAAAACAGATTGGGTTTGTATTTTTCAACAAAAATGTCCCCAACTGGCTTGTGAGAGGGGGGGGGGGCTGTTAAAATGAAGTAGAAATCTTGCTACAAAAAGTAATCAAACAAGTATTAAAATATAATTGGCAGTTTTTTTCACTTACCTGTAGGCCAAAGTAAGAACTACATTTTACAAATTTGTGATTGTAGTTTTATTTCTTGTAAAAGTTATAGCTATCAGGAATATGGCTGCATTGAAAGTTGTGCCCATTCCATGGATATATAAAAACTGAACAAATAAACAGGAATAAAAATAAAAATAATTGTAATAGAAAATAGGGATCAATGGTTATTCGTAGAATTGCTATAAGAAATATACAGAATGAAAAATAAATGCTGCAATACGAAGTACACAAACAAGTAAAGGGATAGTGGTTGGATTTTAGAATAGTTTTCAATCCCTAATTTGGTTGGCATTGTGATCCATATAGCTAAGTGAAGCAGTCTAAATTTGCCAACCAAAGTAAGGATTGAAAATAGTTTCAAAATCTATCGAACCAGTATCACTTTACTTGTTTATGTATTTTTTATTGCAGCATTTATTGTTTTGGCTACTTCTTATAGTAATTTATGAATAACCAACAATCCCTAACTTCCATTAAATATTCTTTTTTACCTATTTATACTAATGGTAGTACTGCACTAAATTTTTTAAATTAAGCAATGCACCAAAGTACATAGAATAATAACTTGCAAAAAAGCAGACAATTTCCCATTTCTATGCCACAAGAACCAATACAAATTCTTCCAACTTCGTTGATGCATTTCCTGAGGGAATGAAGCTTGTACTGAAGGGGAAATTGGTAATTCTCCATACAGAAAACAACATAATATAAGAAGTCATTTGATTGATGAAAGCCTTGACTTTCTATTGGTTACAAATAATATAGTATTAAACGAGAGAGAGAACTATTTACAAATCACAAAAGAGAGGAAGTGTCTGATTTTCTATTTGATGGCTCTGTAACCAAACAAGATTGAAGGCTATGAAAATTATGCATTTCTGAGTAATGACAACATTATAATTAGTAATTTACATTAAATTACATACTTCTTGGAGGGATGGTAAATGAATTAAACAGGACATGACTAGAGAGGAAAAAAAAGGACACATTTCTAACACTAGAAGAGTTCCAGGATTTTTTTAAATAATGCCTTATAAAAGCAAGAACTTAAGACTTTCGTAATATTAAAATATGGATTATTAGCTATGATTCTATGCTATACTAATTGGTATAACATGAAAAAAAAGTATTTTAAGCTATGAATACAACTCATTAAAACCTCAAGACATGTACAGTAAAACATGCCCATGAAGATAGGGTTAAAATGAGCTAAAAAACTGATTAGTATCACTTCCAGATTTATAAGTTACCTTTAGTTTAACCTTGATACATGAATTTAATTTTACCTGAACAATGGATAGGTGTACCTTAAAGTCTTGTCTAAGTCCATTATTTGAATAACCTAATTTTAGCTCTTATCCAACATAGAAAATGAAACCTTCACATAAAGAAAAAAAATTAATACTTAGCTACTACAAATACTTACTTGTCTGGGTATCCCAGCTGACTCCTCCAACAAAAAGCTTCCTAAACAATAAACAATAGGAAAATTAGTATGATTATAAACTCAGGAATTTGGAAAACTTGAACCAGTCAATATTAACTTTATCTGTCATTATTCTTTCAAACAGACCACATTTTCAGCTCTTTAATGTTATTCTGGAAATTAACATCAAGAAATTTAACATTAGTTGTAGCTTGCACTGTGAGGGTAAAGTTCAATGAATATGGAACCTAAAAAAGTTGAATAACTTATATTATAAAAGTTTAAAATGATTTGAAATGAAGTGGATGGAAAATAACCCAGTATATGCACCATTGCAATTTAATGTTGAGCCAAGGCTTGAACTTGATGATATTCCTGCGAGAAAAATCGTCATTAAGATTAAAGTTTATGGTTTTAACTTTAATAACTCTGCATCGGACAATAAACCCATAAAGAAAAAAATGTTTTCACATGCAGAGCAAACGCAATTGTTAGCTATGCTTAAATGCACTAGATTTCATTTGGAAACTGTAGATGGTGATATATAATCTTAAGATTCTGTAGTAGTTATCTAGTGCTTTATTTATAGTGAGCAGCACTCAGTTACCCAGCTGATGTCAAGTGTTGTCTTCCATCATCAGTTGCTAGAACAGGATGGGAGAAGACCAACTGGAGGCTCCTGGGCGAAAATCAAAGTCTCGATGACTTGTTCTGTAGTCTGACATTTGCCATTCTTGATGTCTTTCTGTGAAGGAATCTTCTTATCAGCACAGCTTGAGCCTCTTGAACCCATCCAAGCCACTTTCTCTTTTTACACTTTACTAAACTGCAGAATCTTGGGCTAATTGTTCTAAAATTCAGTGTTCAAGCTAGAATGTGTTTACAATTTAAAAAAATTACTTTGAATTGTTTAAAATTAAAAAATGGCAGTTTTAGATTTCAAATGAAAGTTCTTTATAAACTGCTTCATTAATATACTATTCTGCAATTTGGAACTAAATAGTTTGATTTAATTATTTTAATATATTAAAAAGTTCATGATTTTTTTTTATCCCACTTGAAACAAGTTACTGGAACTACTTTAAGATCAAGTCCAGAGAAGAAAATGATCAAGCAGTGCAAATATCTGTCTCCTGAAATATTAGCTGTGAAAAAGAAAGAAAGCACCATTAGAAGAGATGTGAACTTTCCACTACTGGTGTTTGAATTAAGCCATATTATTAATATATAATGATGAAAAAATGCCACTAGCTTGAACACTGTAATAAAAATATTCAATTTCACAAATCTTTTGAGGTGCTTCAATTGAATATTTTAGAAACCTATTGATCACTAATATTTATAGAAACAACAACAACAAAAATAAATAAAATAGGTTTTCTTAATAAAATGGGTGCAATAATACCTGCTGTTATTCATGAGAAAGACTAAGCTCCAATTTGATACTTTTAAAATCAGCTTTAAATTAAAGAACTTAGAATTTCAAAAATTATATAACCATTAATACAAAAATTATGTAAAATTCTAGTGAGGTGATCCCACTTAATACTCCTTTGTATTTATTAGAATATAAGAATTTAAATAAAAAGAATAGCTATTACTATGTGACTGTACTTCCTCTATTTTTCTACTCCTACAAAGCTATACAAATGTTAGCTTTGTGAATGGATCACTGTCACAACTTCACCTTAATTTATTTCAATATTAACATTAATGTTAATCTAATTATCTTTAGAGATAAAATATTGAATTTGTTGTCACTATAAGTCATGAGGAATTATGAAAATCAACTATGGTTTAAATATCTTAGTTATGTAAAATTTCACAAAAGAAGTTTGACACATTAAAGTTTACAGAAATACATAGCGATAAAAGGATAACAGCTAATACTAAATTGGTACTTTTACGATATATTTCTTCACAAACACATAGTAGTAAAATGTTCTATAATCTATACAATGATAGTCAGCATTTCCCACTTTCATATCCTTGGGCCCAAGTTCCTCTGTGCTGTACTTACAGCAAACACGAAATCACTCAATTTACAGTGCCACACCAATAAAAAATAGAAATAAAGTACAGTCATGTACAAACACCTAGTATCTTTCATAAATATATTGAAAAAACTTTCACAAATGTCATTATTATAGCATTATTACTACATGTTAAAACACTATTCTAACTTTGAGTAAATAACATGCCTGAGCCCTTTATTTTTAAGTATAAATATTTGAACATTACTTTTTTAAGTATCTGGATATTTTACAAATATGAAGGAGAGATAAATACCAGTGATCCAGTGCCATAGTGACTCAACAAAAAGTAACAATGCAATCGATAGGATGTCGAGTCTCCACCTAAGTTGTAGGGCTAACACTGTTCAAATGATTATTCAAATAGTACCAGAATTCAGCTGCTGAATTGCTTTTATTTTTAACCAAACTATCAGCCTCTATCTTAACAAAGTTAACTGTTTGGGTAGTAAACTTAGTAACTATTCCAAAATGAAATATTCTAAATTATAAACAATTTTTTTTTACAACAGTTGTCAAATTTCATTCTGTCAGACCTTTCCTGTATTACCGGTAAAAGCAACATATACCTTGAAGAGAATAATTTATCCATAGTTTTATTAGTAGGACTGATGAGGGTATCAGCCCCATCCATCATTACATTTCACATGTCTTAGATGACAGCCCACTACAAAGACAGTTTCCTTGAATATGTCAAGAAGCACTTAATTCAACATCCTTGTTGCATATAAACTCGCATACCCAATGAGTACAACACAAGTAGCATGTCAAATAGCGTAATATTTAATTTTGAATATCAAGTGTTTCTATCCTCTTTTTTCATCATGAAAACAGCTCAGGTGTGCAAATTTAGATTTGATAGGAATGTGTTTTGTGAAATATTATAAGAAATTTTCTATGCAATGGGCCATTGCACAGTTCTAATAAGAGCATGTGTAAGGCTGATATAATTACTAGCTCTACTAGCAAAGCTAATTTGTCCTGTATCACATCACACTTCGTGATCTAAATCAGTGGTATTTGTAATTCAATCTTATCTTTGGGTAGCAAGTGTTATAATGTAAATTTTATCATGGCAAATGCACAAGCCAAAGCAGGAATTTTAAAAATTATACATAAATTTACAATTCTTTTCATACAGTACATAAAAGTAGAGGTTGTCAGATAATTATAATTTTCAGCCATGAAAGCACACGAGTGTTTAAATGCAGTTGCAAATATATAAATCTTCCATAATCAAATTACTAAGTTATTGTACAGCAAACAACAACAACAAAAAAAAATACAGTATTAATTAGGAATGCACAGATCGTAAAACTTGGCCAATTACCAGGTTCGGATCAGTAAGCTTAGGCTGGGGACCGGGTGTCAATCATGACAAGTTCCCCCTTGACAAGTTTCAAACCCTAGCCCCTATTGTTCTCAACCCCCCCCCCCACCTTCTCCAGAAATCCACTTCTCAAGCCATGCCTGTTATTAACCCCTATTGTTTTCTGAATCCCCAGACTTTCATCAGGCAGACAGTCTTTGTTGCTCGGAACAAGTTTTTTTTTAATTAAACCAATTACTGACTAACTTTCAGAACCACATTAGTTGCCACAAAGATTAGGGCTTAGATGCCTAGCTTCTACACTCGGCCTGAGCTAAGTATTTCTGGGTAGACCAATACTCAGCCAGAACTGACCGAATACCCGTGCATCCCTAATATTAACCCTATCGGCACGGGTACCTTTTACTACGCATGACGTAAGGTTTTAGTGTTTTACATTCAAAATTTTATTAAACTACTTTTTGTTTATGTTATACCAATTAGAGTAGCAAAATCTTAGCTAATAATCAATATTTTAATAGTATAAAAGTTTTAAGTTCTTAATTCTAAAAAGAAATATATAAAAACATCCCGAATTTCCACTAGTGTAACACACACACGACAAATTTTGTCTTAGCATGTCATCATTCCTATTTTATCCATCACCCCCTCAAGAATGTACGAAATTAAATGTAAAATGCTCTCTATAAAATCATTATTGCTCAAAAAGATCATAATTTTTTATGGCCTTCAATTTTGTATTGTTACACAGCTATCAAAGAGAAAATCAGACCCTTCCTGTTACATCCTCTCTTTCACAATTGGTTGATTGTTCTCTCTTACGTTTCATTATATATTATTTATAACCAATATAAAGTCTAGGTTTTCATCAATCAAATGACGTATTGTATAACATTGTGTTTTGAACAGATAACCGTCAATTTCACTCAGAGTAGCAACATCTTTCCCGTGGTAAAGTTAACAACTAGCTTGGATGAATTTCTAAGGGCTCTTGTCGCATAGTTAGAAAGCCAGGAAATTTTTTAGAAGTGAATTTGTCTCATTTTTGCATGTTATTAGTATATATTCTTTGGTTTATTATTTAATTAAATAAAAATTGTTAAGTGCTTTACTACGATCACTAAAAAAAATCAGGCTTAACTCTCATCGACAATCGTTAAGTGCTTTACTACGATCACTAAAAAAAATCAGGCTTAACTCTCATCGACAATCGAGGGCAAGAAAAAAGAAGAATGGGTAAGTACTTTATTTCTTGTTTTTCATATTTATTCTTTACTTATTATTATAAAAGTAACTAAAATTAAAGTATGGATTTTTTTAAAGTTATCCAAGACTGGAATAGGTAAAATAAGTAATAATAATATAACTAAAATTGATCACGTAGCAAGCACAGAGCAACTCATGAGTGATGTAATTTGATAGTGTAATGTGAGCTGCACGTTCCCCGAGTGATTTACAACTTATAATGGCACGGATAGCAGTTTGACATGGTTCAAAGGGCAATAAAACAATAAAATTTAATTATAAATAGATGTATAATGTTACGAACTTAGATCTACTTAGGATAAACGAATGTAGTGTCATGTTACAATTTGAAGTCATAATAGGAAGTAAAGAAGGTTAATTTAGGTTCATTTGGATTTTTTTGGGGTGGTTACGATGTCGGTCAAATTGATCAGTCTCGTTTTGAGATTAGGGTAGAAAAATAAACTATAAGGATTTAGTGAAAAAAATGTTTGAAATGCATTTAGGTTTTAGGGATTACACAAAGGAAATTTGAGATTTTTTGAGATGGCAAAAAGTATTTTTGATTTTAACATGAAAATTACTTTGCACATGAACTATTCAAAACAAATACTATATATATTCATGGACAAAACTTTATTTTATTAAAAGTACTTCACTAAAAAATATGACTTTTTGTATGTGAAAGACGTGGAATATTAACTGAAAGACTGCCAAATTTCATGAAGATATACCCAATATATATATAGAGAGAGAGAGTTAATATATATATATATATATATATATGTATATATATAT
>NW_013665637.1:1126883-1149204 GCF_000517525.1 Limulus polyphemus | reverse complement strand
CTATGAAGATATACCAATATATATATAGAGAGAGAGTAGTTAATATATATATATATATATATATATATTAGAGTTAAAAGTATTAAATTTATGTCAACTTTAAACAAGTACAGGTCACGTGACTCGGTCCCTGGGACTGAGCCCATGTTGAAAGAGTTAATACATGCTGAGTTTGCACTGTATTTCAAAGCAACTATACTCCCACTAGTTTGTAAATCTACAATAAGAAGATTGCCACGATTGCTAAACAGTCCTCTGCTATTTGGTGATGACAAATAAGCAAATGTTTGCTTCAAAAAGAAGGCATCAGCAAGTGGGTGCTAGGCAAATAAGAGTGTCATATATCAAACAATATCTTTCTTCATTATTCTGGTTAAATTTTTGGATCCAGAAGAATTTTATACTTAATAACATAAAGAAAACTTTAAAACATTATAAATACCTATTGGTCATTTAATTTGAAAAAACTAAGCCATACAATAAACTTTGTCCTTATTAGATAATTCATAAGTTGCTATAGTATGTACGTCTGTACAATTCCATCCGATGGCATGTCAAAAAAAGTAATTATAACTTTAAGCAGACAATACTTTTGCTTGACAACAGTTTGTTTTACGTCATAGTATAGGAGGTGACTAGATCGAAAGAACTTTTAACGCATCACATCCATAACTTGAAGCTATAATGTAACAATTTTTCCAAAATATGATATAGAAAGGGTGGCATTTATTACATGTGTGAATCTGTGACTCATGGTGTTTATGTTTTAAAACCAATGAGAATACAAAGTGTCTCCTTTACTTTAGTAGATAAATAAGTATCATCACACTATTGTTGACAGTTTTCATTTCATTTATCAATATAAATTGTAATGTAAACTTGCACATACAGGTTTTCAATTAAAGTATCTTAGTAGGACTACATTTTCTCACTTTGTCACAGGATTTGCACAACATCATGTTACCAGGTTAAGCAGTTTCAATGAAACTTATTTGTACTGTATCAAAGTTCAATTAGAAAGTTTGCATGACATTATGGTGCTAAAGGTCAATTTACAATTATTGTTTTTCATTAATTATTAAACAAATAACTAAATCTGCAGTGTAAATCACTTACTACAAAACATTTTGAAACAAATTATTCCCTGCTTTGCAAAAATCACATGGTTGTTGTAAACGTCAGTAGTTTCATTTGTTATTAACTTCAAAAAGTTCAATTAATAATCAAGGTTAACAATTTTTGTTTGTTAGTTTTGTAATTTTAAAATCATTATAAAATATAAATTTTAATATTTTATTCATAAGATTAAGTTTCAGTAAACAATTGGCTATAAAAATTACTAGAAGTACAAATTATAATCAACAGTTTAGTCGCTAAAGGTCAATAAAGAAATTAAGCGTGCATACTCTAACAGTAAACAGCCATCTTGGTCCTGACTCATGCTCACAAAACTCGAAATCGAATTGAAACCAGCAAGAACCGGTTTAGGCGAACGTCATAATAGCAGTAACACTGTTAGGCCTACACAATGTTCTACAATTAATTAGCCCACAAGCCTAACTAACAAGACTTTTCGGCGAAACAACGGCCACATAAAAACGACAAATATAACATATATTAACAAAAATAGCTGCAAACACAATAATTTACTTCCAATCTACCTGTCATCATCTGATTTTCCCTTGCCAGTCTCCACTTGACTACTGTCCCCTCCCCCGCTTTGCATCCCTCCATCAGTATCCATTCCTTCCTGTTGATAATGTCCATATTGGCCATCGCTATACTCGTTGTATGAATAATCTTGGTTCTGACCGTTGTACTGATTATCATTCTCCATTTTAATTAAGTTTTAACGTCTTACTTAAAGAAGGAAAATGTCAATAACTTCTTTTACCAAAAACCAGCAACAAAGAGAAACGCTCCCTGCAAGAGGAAAGAATGCGTCTTTGCGGATTGATATTTATAGCCTTCTACCACGTGATAATTTTGCCTTCTTCCGTTGGTCAACAAAGAGTGACGCGGCATGTGACTTTGAACAGAACTAATGCTTCGACGCCATGTTATTATATAAAAAAAAATTAACTTATTTTGATAAGTTTAATTTTTTAAATCCATTCATCACTTACTAAACGCTCATAAAAGTGAAATTTCATTACAAACAAAATTTAAATATATTGTCTTGAAATTGAATGAAAAATAATTCTAATACCCAGAACACTTCGTTTACACATAAATGTGTGCCAATATACAAGTGACACTATTGGACAAATATTTATTTCACAATACTTGTGTACGTTGGCGAAGTATATCATGCTAATACAACAGTAAATTGCTTTCTTACTATAATTGTATCACGAGCTCATTTGCTTTATTCAATATAAAGATAGGTAAAAAATAAGAAACTTTAAAGTTGTTACAACCCATTTTGACGGTGAAAAGAAAAATTTTCCTTTAGATTTGATTATAAAAATAAGCCCCCCCCCGTAGCACAGCAGTATGTCTGCAGACTTACAATGCTAGAAACCGGGTTTCGATACCCATGGTAAGCAGAGCACAGATAGCCCATTGTGTAGCTTTGTGCTTAACTTCAAACAAACGAACTTTAAAAATAAAAATAGACCATTTCAAAAGGCAAGATTTTTTACTGTTTTCAAGATGTTGTTATTTCATTTTCAAAAATAAAAAAAGTTACGTGAATAAAATAAAGCGCATATGGACACATTTCTCCTGGCAAATTAGTAAGTTTTGGAATAAAGCTGTTTATTGTTTTTTTATTATTATTATTTTATGACATCTTTCTCAAATATTTCATTCAAGAAATTGATGGACTCAGGGATAGACAGTGCAACAAATCACGTGCTGTAATTATGGTTATGGTTCTTTTCAGGACAATGCAAAGACCCTTTTGCAGACTCCGAAGGCCAAGGTGTGGAGTTAGAGAGTGAGAAGACCTTACTGTCATCAGTCGTTAACTCATCCAAAGAAAGAGGCTCCGCCTAATGTCCATCCACCACTCAAGCTTTGTGTAAGTTGTATTATTAACATTTCTACATAGTTCTAGTAACGTAGTATTTCTATCATGTCAGTAACATTGGCTAAAATTGAATTAATTGATAAATTATTAAGTGTGTTGAAAGTTTTGATGAGTATCTTGGAATGTTATTAAAATATTGTCCCACTTATTAAGAGAAGAAGCTTATCCCTGTATGTATGTGAATGCATATATTTTGTTGTTGTTTTTATCTTACTTCCACTTCTTTATTCTCCAATTAAATTTCCTCGAGTTGTTGACTTGCGAGTCTAACTCACAAATACAAAAATATCCTGGAAATGAATAGATGTATTTGTAATGAGTGAAAATCGAACCCACAACTAACCACCCTGTTACATACGGTTACAGCTAATTTAGCTATATTAAACTAGTGGCACTTGAGGTGAATCTGGTCGCTAGCTCAAGTGAGTGCCTCAGTAAAATATCCACGTTTACAAGTTAGCACAAATTTTATCCTGGCATATGGTGACAAGGTGGATTTGGGAAAAGGTCCATCTCTGACTTTGTTTTGTCAATATTATGCACAAAAAAGGTAGTTGTCTAGATTCAGATCAAGGTATTGATATCTTAGGGATGAATTTAATATGTAAATTGTCAACCAGTTTTGCATGTTCAACAGAGAAATGCAGTTCTGTGGCAAAACCATTTAATGCCTACAAGAGTGGCCCAAGAACAGTTGATTGTATGCATATATGTTGAGAAAGATGCCGTGATACTGTCAAATGTGCCATGGGTGGTATTCCATGGTGTACTATGGATGCAACGTAGTACATTCTTTCCATCTACTGCAGTGATAGAAATGAAACATAAAACACACTATTTTTTGTCTCGAAAGCAGGCTTCACTTGTTTAAACAGTGATCATTCTGACTACTACAAACATTCATATATTTATTTGCCACATGGACAGGTCATTGGCAAAGTAACAGATGCAAACGTGACACAAACAAGCGAAGTAGCTAATGTCACACCAATTGTACCATGTTTGAGTTGTTTCCACTGCATAGCCTTTCAACTGTTGCATACCTTAAACAGCTAGAGAACGAAATGATATTCATGCTATTTCATTCAAAGGCATACCAGTAAAGCCACCTATAAATTTCTGTGCAATCACACTTTTTTAGATAGACATTGGGAAGTCATAATTTCTGTACACAAGATGCAATATGTAAATCAAACAGGAAATTGTGGTGTGCTTTAAACAGGACAGTCTTATTGAAACTACAATGCAGAGCTATTGTCAAAATATAGCATGACCATACTTATTGAAATAGACTGTAACGATTTGGTAAAACTTCAAAATCGTTTTGATATAATATATGAAACCTCTGTAGTAGCTTTTAAACTTTATCTTCACCATTACTTGAATCCAATAGAGTTCCTCATTTGTGTTGACCATGCATCAATGGAATGGCCAATGAACCTTAAATATATCCAAAATGTATTATTGTGCATTTAAAAACGATACTACTAAACTACAAATTTTCTTGTACAACACTGCATAGGTCAGCAGCACGGAAACAGCAATAGCTTATCTCACCAGCCTATGAGATTATGTCTGTTTGGAAAATGTTGAGATTCTAGACACTTCATACCAATTAAAACCATTCTAACGATATCAACAACGATGAGCGATGACAATTCTGTGTTTGAATGGAAACCACAAATAACTAGTCAGGAATTTCCTGAGGAAGATGTGAAAGACCCGGACATAGCTTGTGTGCTACAGCAATATAAAGCACAACTATTATAAATTCGTTAACACAGATAGTGCTAATGTGCATGATATCTAGCACTTGTATAATCAGTTGAGTGCAAGATGGTATATCTACTGTTACGTCTCTGTTCGTTAGTTAATTTTCCGTAAATTCGTTCCGACGAAACTTTAGCGACACAAGTCCTTTCTTAAATAAAACTAGTTTATTCTTTCTGAATATAACTTTGCAATACACTTAATTTCAACAGTCGCGCTATAACAACGAACGTCTCACGTGCTCAACTTCAATAATACTCAGCTCAATTACACACTCTCTGACTGCAGTTCAATTACTCATTGCACTGTCGTCCCGTCACGTTGTGAACGTCTAATATATACAAGACTAACACATATCTAGTAAATGCTAGGGCATTCTTGAAGGAACAGGATATTTCTAGAAACAGGTGGCGTGATATTAGTCACGTGACCTCGCTGACGCAACACTACCATTATTAGGAGCCATCAAGATATGTAACTAGTCTTTTATGCAAATAATAGTCTCTAGAGTTATAAGACAAATGATAATTCAGATTTTGCTGGATGGCCGCAAGAAGTGTCATATGCAGTTGCCAAAATGCATGTGCAGTTTTTCTGGTTGCATTAATGTAAAGACGTGGAAAGAGTGTGTATACATTCTGCCATGTCTTCTGTCCAAATGATAACTGGCCTCGTTATGGAAAGGTCAGCAGAAAAGTTCTCCCTTCAAGATAATCAACCCTTTCTATAGTCGATTCTCTGCCTCCAAATGAACAAACGTAATCAATGTGTACCTGTGATTTTCAGTTACTTCATTAAGTGAATTAAAGCTTTCAGAATTGCACCTAATGATCTGATTAGTCTTTCTGAAGTACCTTCAATAAGTTGTACCCTAAAACAACATTAAAAATGAGCATAAGCTGTATAAATCAGATTGGATTTTATGCATCACTTTTATTCTTTTTTCTCTGTTACTTTCGTAATGATATGATGATGTGGGTTTTTCAGGCCCACATCATGACAGTATTAACGGGCAAAATATGGAAACTTTGGCTGATTGCTGCTTTGGAGATAAATACATTTTGCTGTCGTCTCCTGTCCTTGTGCAGCTATAGTGTTTAACTGTGTAATATGCATGTATTTTGTAGAAGATAACAATTTTAGATCTAAAGAGCTTTGTGAGTCGTTAAGAGTCGTGTGGATTTATCTATGAGTAGACTTTCTTTAATGTAGAGGTCAAGGTCTGAAGATCCCTGGTGATGATAGAGAAATCTTTAAATGAAATATTTTGACCCGTGAACGAATGGATGAGTGACTGGGTTTAAGTAGTGAATGGTTAGTTCTATAAGATACTCCTAAATGTTCACAGATTCTATTTTTTAAGTGGCGTTTCGTTTTGCCAATGTACGTGACCTTACAGTCACTAGACGTATATCTATACACGAGCCATGAACGTAGAAGTTTAGTATACAGACCTAGCCTCCGCAATAAACATTTATTTCAGTTCAAAGATCAAGTATCCTTTTCAGATTATGATTGTTAACTTTTTTTTTCAGTTATAAGCTAGGTTCATTAGTGAAAAATATATCTGATGTTTTGGTATACTAATAAGTTTAAATGTTATAGTCTACACAAAGTGAAGTTTTGAAAGATGTGGAAATAGAATTTCTGGTTTGTCTGTCAGTTTTATAGAAACGAAAGCATTACTTATTTTGGCTTTAGGTGAACATGTCACTTAGTTTTACACAAGAGTCAAACTTTCTCAACTTACCATCAACTGAGATGCATGAGAGTAATTAAGCAATAGGTTGAAAGAGTTATCTATCTGTAGTAAATATGTATTTTTCGGAATGACATTTATCGAACTTATATGCATAAAGTTCCCAACCAGCTCTAGCCAAAGATTTGTGAAACTTTCTACAGAATTCTCTAGTAATGGTTAATCATAACTATTTATATAGATTCTTAAAAGTTTATGAAGCAAATAAACTTATAAAGCTAAACATGAAAATTGTTGAATATTATTTAGAGATTTAAATAAGCATCCTTTTTAGGGTAAATGTATGTTATACAATATATTACTTATAAAAATGAGTACAAATAATTTAGCAATAAATGTTTTACTTACAAAACATCAGGAAATGCAAAAAGTATGTCATGCAAATTATATATGGAAGTGAAACTATAATCAGAACATTAAATATGTACTAAATTGATAGTTAAAAATATAATTGGCTATGGAATAATACTGTAATTGTCTCATTCAATATTTATAAAAACGAAACATTGGGTGTGATAAAAACATTTTAGTAACACATTAAATGTGTTAGTAACATTATATTCATCTATAAAAAAAATATGTAATTATATAAATGAAACTATAATATAAGTTAAGACAAGTTGAAATCTGTCAAACGTTTCGATCTCCTCCTGTATTTAAGCCATCATTTGATGAGCTTTTAAAAGATTCCTTCTGTTAGTTCGGAGGTATTTTTACCATGGTGAAACCAATTCAAATATATGCATGAAAATTTGAACTATCACAAATATTTTATATTAAGGTAACGATTCTCTATAAGCTTTCACTCTCATATATTGTGACAATAAGGTTAACATATAAAGTCGAATCTGGTTTTTGGAAATGATCCTTTTATACTTATCTCAGTGCTATATCTTTAGGTCACCAGCGAATTTTGCTGATCATATACAGAGAATATTTGATGGTGAGTATCCTGACTAACATTTTTCCATGTATTCATCCATTGACATAACTCCTGGATAAATACTATGATGCCATTCACCAAACTAAATACTGATGCCCTTTCAATCACAACCTTCTTATAACTAACTACCAGTTACTAAATTCAGTACATGTGCATAGCACCAGATATGAATTTTGTCTGAGACTATGTTAAATGATAGCCACACAGTGGAGCCTTTATACTGTCTTTGAATATTTGCTGCCCCATCATTTGAATCACTAGTGCATTTTTGTACTTCAATTTTGCATGATTTAAGAAACCACATTAGGAACTGAAACAAGTCTTTTTCTAGCTGAAGATTCACAGTCTGCTAGCACAAAGAGCTTTTTGTGAATATTTTCTGTTATATACTACTTGATAATAGAGTACTGATTTTTTAACTGATATCCATAGTTGTGTCAATTTGTACTAAGAACACCCCAGGTTCCTTTACCTCATTTGCAACATTTTCCTGAACAAATTGTTAAATCGTTTCAATAACACTATTAATTGTTGTTTTAGAGATCAAAGTTGTGAAAAATCGTCTATTCTTTCCTTCCGAGTAATGATACATCGTGTTTTTTTTTCTATGCAATTCGTTATTTACTGTTGCAGAACATTTTGTACTTACTAAAATGTTGAATGAAATCCAAAAACTTACTATGATCTTCAGAAAAATCCTTTAAAGTGTATGCACCTCTGATACGTTTCCACTATAACTGATATGCACTTACCTATAGCTTTTACAATGTCTTTCTCCCACCCCCTTCAATATGGAATCCCGTATGTGGTGAGGAGACTTCCCAAAGAAGGTTTTGTCCACCATGTAATTTCCCTTCTCTGAGATCCAAACATCCACCCATGTGTTCAACATGCATAATTATTCGTGAGGGAGAAAAGATCCTAGTTATTGAGTTGTCTGGGACACACCAATTTGGCCTTGAATTCCTGTAGACGGATGGCCTTGGCTGGTCCTATGTGGCCAGTATCAGACATTCTCAATAGATAGATATTGTGGTCATTATATTTGGGTTCTGGTGTTTGGATTATAGTGCCCAGAAAATTCTGGCGTGGCTACACAGTCCTTCATTGACAATGTGGTGCATCCCTTTGTAAAGTACTGAATATTTTTCTTTTCTCATAGATGCTCTGAATAAAAAACTACAACGTACTAATCATTGGTAAAGGATCGAGGATTGACGACTCTCAAAACATACAATCACCATCTTCTTTGCCTCCTGTGCCACGTTTTTTGTTTTTGCTTTCTCTTTTAGACAGACCTTTGCCTAAGATGTCTTTGTTACTATCCAAAACATTTAAAGTGAATTGCTAACTCTCAAAATTCTGTAAAGAAACTACAATCTTGGAATCTGTGGTCAAAATATTTCGGTCACGTGGCAGTGAATTTCAGTTGAGATTACTCGTCATAATACTTTAAATTCCTCAAAAGAAGTTATTGTTAAACCCCCTGTTTGGTGTCCCTGAGTCTGAGCTGCTTGCTGTTCTTTCCAGTCAATGAATTTTTGTCGTCAGGGATGTCTCCAGTTCCAAAGTACATAATCTAAGGAAACCATTTATTATAACTAAATATTTTTCAATAGGCAATATTTAGTTAGGATAAATGATTTCCTATAAAGTTTAATAATCAAAAGGATGAAAGTAGAAATGATAGCTGATGACAGATTGAAAAAAAATACAAGTTCAAACAATCATACTGCCTATAAAGGATCATTTCTCTTCTGGAGTTTTGTATTATCTTCAGATACTCTGATGTATTGGATAGATAAGTACAGTATAAAGGCTTTAGGTTAATATGAAAAACAGTCATTTACATAGCTATGTGCTTACAAGACAGTGTTTAAATAGTTACATCTGTAAACCGAGAAGCGAAACTAAATTTATTACCATTAGTTAATGGAATGCATAACTAGAATTTTAATGTATTTTACGGACTACGTAGATTGTGTGTCAAACTAGTATATGAATAGTTATATATATATAAGCCACACATTACGCTATATATTTTCAGAACTATAATACATAGAATATTTATTTTATGTATTAAATCATTTTGCTTATTATTGAAAAAATGGATAATGGAATAAAATTCCAACGTAGATAGTTTGATCGTAACGAATATGCAGAACTAATATCGTGCCAGAAAATATTGTTCTAACAAAGTTGACTATAGCATATTTACAAGCTGAGACACGTCACAACGTGAAAGCATTATATAGAACTATCCACCCTCATTTTTTAAAACGCATTACTTATTTTTGTTGACCATGATGAAACACATGGTAAACATGTTCTTTCCTTGGTTTTCAAACTATTCTTCTTTAGGAGAATAAAACGTTATATTTAATGACTGTAATGAAGTATACTGACACAGATGTCGACGTCATGTAAGTCGGATGTTCAATATGAGTTAGCCTCAAGAACTAGCCAATTATAACCTAGAGTTGTTGGTGTCAGATTTAGTTTGTGCCAAAGAGATGTGTACAGTACATAAAAGACTTAAGTGTGATAATAGTTATAAGAAATGTTAACCTTTTCTTTTAATTTTTTATATATTTTTTATTATAAAGATAAAATAAAAATAAAATAACGGTAAAAGTTGGTGGGAAATATAGAAGATGATAATGTGAGCAATATATATGAAATAATACCGATATGGAGAAAATAAAACGTGCATAATACTAATAATGTAAAGTAAGTTTAATTATGAATTTAGTTTTGAAAACCTTTTCTGAGATATGCGAAGGTCAACAATCCCGGGATCGAGACTGATGCCATTTGGCGTTACAGTATTTAATAGTGCTATCCAGTAACCTTATTTAATTTCCCTGTTTTTGTTAAATACCCGTCAGTTTAATGTTTTCAAAAGAGTGTCCAGGCATGTAAAAGTGTTTTGCGACCAGAAGTTCTTTGTTGGTTTGTGGTTATTAAAACGTTGCAGTATAGTAGCTTTGGTTTGATCTACATATTGGAAGTTGCATTATCGGCAGTGGATTAGTGAATAACGTTTTTTTTTGTTGTTTTTTGCAGAGCAGGTTATGTGTTTAGTGATTTTGAACTGCTTTTGGTTGTCTTTATCGGAAAAGTTGTCCATTTCCTGCTGAACTTACAGCCCCTCCCCCAGTGGCACAGCGGTATGTCTGGGGACTTATAACGCTAGAAACCGGGTTTCTATACCCGTAGTGGGCAGAACACTGATAGCCCATTGTTTAGCTTTCTGCTTAGCTACAAACAAACAATGAACTGACAGGTTTGGCATCGCTTGCTATTTCAAGGATGACTTCCACCTGGTGTCCACTTAAAGTTGACTTTAGCATGATCTAAGTGTGAATGCAAAGTTTTATTTTTTCTGAAAGAAACGACAGAAACTTCTGAAAAATGGATTTTAGTCGATCATTAAGTTGAAGGAAGTAAAAGTGTTTTTTTAAGTATAAGGGTTAGGTTTTTTTTAGTCTTGGGTGATAGGTACTAACCATGTTCTTTCCATATTTCCCTTTCGGTTGCCTGCAGTTTAGGACATCCAGAAATTTGTAATTTATTACAATATTTTTATAGATTCTATCTATGATATTAGGTTAATAGGGAATGTCAGCCACGTAACGTTCCAACCTGATAAAGCAATGCCTCATGAAGTTGCACTAGGCTGGAGTCAAGACTGTGTCTCTGACATGCGATGGGCCACCTTGTCATTTCACAGTGATGGAGGAGTTGGGAGCTTTACTGAAAGCACTAGATATTTTACATTTTACACATTCAACAGAACATTCTGATGAGACACGAAATCAGGAGTTCCAATGGTAAATGTGTAGCACCAGATAACACCAGTATACGCTATGTCACCAGATATTGTACTATGATGCATAACACTAAGATAAGTACATATGACGTGTCAATAGCAAAGCGATATGGTTTGGAGATATCCGCAACAGAAGAGTAAGATGATCACAAAGTAACAGAAGCTCCTAGCTTCAGTCCTATCTCAACTTTTAAGGAAGCTTCTATAGGATATATATCGCAGGTTATGTCGTTACTGTGGTCCAACGTCATATTCACTGCCCTACTTGCACAGCAGCTTTGTATGCTGAAGATGAAACCGACATGAAATCTACATCAAAGTTACCCCTTCTGGATCGAAAAGATAGGGGCGGATTGACAAGAGCTTCCTACAGTGTCATAAAGGTGTGTGAGGAGATGAAGATGAATGATGGTAAACCACCACAAACATCAAATGTAGTACCAACGATCACCACAGTCTTCAACTCTTTGTCAAATCATATGTTTCACACGACACCAAAGAATAACTATTCAAGGTCATAAAATGTGTGTCACCCTGTTAACGCAAAATATGGATGCATCATATCGCTAGAATGTACACAGAGAAAATTAATGGTATAAAGTCCGGGCGCAGTTTTCAAAGTTAGTGTTGTTTAAAACCAGTAAAAATGAAAATAACACTAGATAATATGTTATGATAGAATGGAATTGTTTACATTTGATTTTTTATTGTTTGGTTTATCTGTAACAATCATGAATTCCTGTGTTTGTAAAGGTTTTGTTTCTGAACATAATTTTTTTTTCATAGATGTGTTATTGTGCATATCATATCGTGTGAATGAGTTCAATATTCATTTATTGTTATGTAAGTTAATGATATTTTGAGTAATTGTTTCTCTTATGTAAATGTAATTTATGAAAATTATAATGATAATGATGATGTATATAATTATCCGTAGTCACACCGTATATTTATATTCATTGTTCTTCAATAGTTTTTGTGAAGAAATTTTATTTGAATCATATTGGTCATGTATCTGGATGGTTCAGATTAGTGTTGCGGGTACTATATGTTATTGATGTTCTACACTATATTGTTATATATATATATATATATATAAAGTATTTGATGTTTGTTCATTCATAAAGCTTTTATATAACCATTGATATAGTTGCTGGCATACAATAAATATGGCATACAATAACATATGATAATAAAACTTTAATAAAGTTCATTTGTTTTCGTTTGTTACAGAATACAGACAGGAAAAATACGCTGGTCTGTTAATTTTATGAGAGGGTTACGCATTAAAATCAAATTTTCCCTAGCTGACACAACCAAAAAAAATTCAAATAACTCAATCTGCAAGCCAGCGTTTCAATACATTTCTGAAAAATGGTGAAATATGGGCTTTGTATTTCTTGTGCAATCCAGTCCAGAGCATCAGTGAACCTAATCTATATGTGATCAACACAGAGCGGTTCCATGCACTTATAGCACGCGTGATCGTTTTCAGAGTGGTAACATGGCGGACAGAGAGAGCCTGTTGGCTTCAGTTTTCAGGCCCAAGCCAAGTCGAGTGCATGATCCATGTTATATATATATATAGAACAGTGAGTATAGCATTTCAGGTTGATTGCTTGCTACCTGAGATATGACGATGAATAGGAATTTTGCATTTATCTCTGGTACGTCTTCTACATTAGAGTTTGTGTATATGCGCTTATTTTGTAGCTGAAAATATGAAGTGTTATATGGGGGAACGGCAGTTCCTCTTTTTTTTTTCGTACGTGATTACTTTAATTTTTGTGGTATCATTCGAGGTGATATTAGTCTAACTTTTCAGATGGCATTTTAGCATGAGCAAGAAGTGTGACTGATGTTGGAGTTTAATACCATGATTACCAGGCTTGCCAATGAATGATGACGTCTTGTAGGTTAATATGTAGATATGTGTGTTAGAATATACGCGTGTGGATCTAACGGGTTTATGCACTAAACTATGGAAAAGAGAAGACTGGTGGGTAGAAAAGATAGTTACAATTTGCCCCTATGGGTTTAACGGCCAAGTAAAAAACGAATGAAATGTTTCTCAAGGTTGCTAGTTTTCAAACAACTTCACTTATTTATCGAACTCTAATACAGGAATCACTAACTTTTAAGGTTGATGAGTAATGTAGTCTATCTATACTTGTCTTTTTTTCATCATTTATACTTGAAACCACAAGCACAACTGTTACTGTTAGTGAACGTAAATATAAGGTTTATCTTATAGTTTCATTTATTGACAGAAGTATTGAACTAATTAAACTGGAATCTATAGTCAAAGACACTTCTCTAAGAAAGTTATCTAAAGTTAGTAGTTTCTTTTTGAGTATACTTACTGATTAAGTATTATTTTATTACAACTTACAGCTTGTACAGTAAGGAAGATTATTTTTAGAACAGATACAACATTTCGATCATTCTCAAGTACACAAGTTTTAACGGTAAAGAAAGTTTTTAGTATTTAAATGTCGAATGTGCTCTTTAGTCATACGCAACTCATTGCATCAAAATGATACAATGTACAGAGTTCGGAATTTTCATAAATTTTACTGATATAAACTGTAATGTTTCTGTATATTAAAAAGAGCTACCTTTTATTGAAAAAATAAAAGTTTTTTTAAGAACTCCCGTTTCTCAGTACTATCTTTCAAAATTCAGTAAAGATATGATCAAACTTTCACGTACAGTCGTAGTGAAAGTCATGTTCTTGTTGTGAGGAGAGTACTTTTATTTAAAAGTGTGTTCTGGTATAAAAAATTGATTTTTGTGCATACCATAGTTATTTTTCTAAGTGTCTGAAGCTTGAACACCCAAAGTGTGAATTTATTTTTTATAAATATTTGTTTGTGGTGCCATTCAATAGATGGCGATACATTTCATAAGCCCCAGTCACCACTTCTGTTATCGAGATCTTGTATTTCAGCACAACAGATGGCAGGCACTATCATATTTATTATTTCGGTCACATAGATATATAAATACACGGACATGCCGTTTGTTTCATTATAGTGAGATTGTCGTATAGTTTCGCAGCTATAACTGATTTTGTTAATATACTTTTTACAATTTTTATTTAAATCTCTAAATATCACGCAATACTTTAAGATACAAGCTTCAGTTTCACTTGTTTGATTTCATGAATTAAATATAATATTCCTCTACCCATATAACTATGATTTTTATTGTTTTTGATCAAGTGTTTCATATTACGCATGTTATTTTATAGTATTCACTTACATATGTTTTACAAAGGTGGGTGGTGTTAGAAGGTGGATTGTATTATTAAAGTTCTATAGTGGACAGTGTTACTAAGCAAACGGTATTACTAGGATTCCATAGGCGAATGGTCTTGCTAGACAAATTATGTGTGTGTTTTACAAAGGTCGATGGTGTTACTATACTTCCATAGGACAGCATACAGATTTCTTGTTTGAACTTATGTTTATAGTTTTCTTTTATATATTATATGTGTTTTTATTGGAGGATAATGTTACTAACACATTTAACATACTGCCGAAAAGTTTTTATTGCATCTAATGTTTCATAAATATTGAACAAGACATCTGATTGTGTTTTATGACTGAGTATACCTTTAACGTACTGATTATAGTTTTCACTTCCGAATCTAATCACACTTTTGCATTTCCTGACGTTTGATTTGTAAAACACTTTCATTTTTACAATTAATGTAGAACATCTATTTCTAGTGAAAAGGACGCTTATTTAATCCAATGTTTAGCTTTATAAGTTGATTGGCAAAGCTTAAAGAATTACTATTGTAGAAAATCTTACCTTCTGTATGTATTTTCATTTTGATCATTAAGTGAATTACTACATAAGTATGTTCTTTACACTTCTATCTGAGGTCATTAACATTGAACACAAACAATAGAAAGCTCAACCCATACAATCACCAGGTGCATGGACACTTCACCCTTATTGACTCACAGATGACAGTATGCCAACCTTTTACTAAGAAGAGTGGGGGCTGACAGAATTCAATGTTCAATATGGCAGAAAATAAAATTTCATAAAAACAAAAGTTGAACAAGTCAATTATAATACATAGTATAAGTCACTATATATGATTCATTACTAAGATATTGTCACCTGGTTTAACAATGCTAAAATCAGGAGTTCGATTTCCCCTTGGTGGATACAGCAGATAACCCCATGTGACCTTGTCATAAAAAAACACACATACTAATATACAAACCTGATACTTAATATTGAAAATAAATTGATCAAACTCCAAATAATCATATAATAGTAGAATACATATTTGATGTTCACCATACTTTAATCTAACTAGAGATGACAAGCTTTTGTATTCCACTTATAAGTCAGTAAACATAGTTAACTGGTTCTTTCACTTTACATAGTGATACAAAACACTAAATATGTATTCACGATATTCTATTTATGTGTTTATTTGGGGCATTCCTCATAGCGATTCGAGATAATGTGATCAAACTGTCTTTACTTTAGAAAATATACAAAACATATCATGGACTTGAAATCCTGAACTAAATTGGCTGTCCTCGTTGTGCTGGAAATTAAATCTTGACCCTCACATTAGCTACAGTTTGAAACTTACGTGCTTCACTATACTCAAGAATGCTATCATCAGTATATGTAAGTAAAGACTTGTCAAGTATCACACATACTAAAACATTTATTAATAAAACTTCAAGATACATTAATATACTGTAAACATCTTAATTTATGAAATACTGGATTAGCTTTGATGCAACTTTTGTACATTATGTTGATATTACTATTTCAGTTATATTTTATATTTCAAATTTGTGTAGCATTATATGTAAACAAACACTAAATTAATCACGAGACATTTTAACCTGAATTTGGAAATAATGTTTGTTTTTTAATTTCGCGCAAAGCTACACGAGGGCTATCTTCGCTAGCCGTCCCTAATTTAACAGTGTAAGACTAGAGGGAAGGTAGCTAGTCATCACCACCCACCACCAACTGTTGGGCTACTCTTTTACCAACAAATAGTGGGATTGACCGTCACAATATAACGCCCCCACGGCTGAAAGGGCGAGCAATGTTTGGTGTGACAGGGATTCGAACCCGCGACCCTCAGATTGCGAGTCGAGCGCCCTAACCACCTGATGTATGATCTTTTACACTTAAAACAGAAGTTAAAATTTTTATTATTCGTTTTTCAGTTAAAATTTGCGTTCAGTCTCAAATGTAACAGATTTTGAACAAATACACGAAGCTTGAGTAAAGATCAAAGGTTAGATTATTATTATTAACCCATTCGACTTATTCTCCACACCGACTTTTACGACGAAAAATACTGTAATATGTATGTATTCATCGTAAAGCTTTGCATATTATTCGTGCTTATAGATGATTTTATAACATCATCTTACCTAAATCCTTGAAATTATCAACAAAATATATCCACCAGAACTTACTCTGGAAAAAAAGAACATTTTACTAACAACAAAGCACAATACTTGGACTTGAATACTAACGTCGTTAAGCACAAATTCAATTTCAAAGTTTTCAATAAAACAGACACTTTTAATTTTGAAGTTACAAACTATCCAATTCGGAACTCGTGGAAAAAACTAATAAATACACTCTTATTTTTTTCAGAAACTGGGATTCTTCTCAAGCATTTTGCAATACATATTCCTTCAAATTCACGTGAAATTCAGTAACGTTCTTTCTGCCAAATATGGGATTCGTAGTGTTACTGAATATCACGACCTCTTCAAAACTATCATGCTTAAATTTTGAATTTTTAGTAATTATTTTATGGGATGACCAACAGTGACAAGTACTTTGGTATTGAGGACGTTGTTCTATAATTGGTATCTTCCCAATCTTAGCAGAATTTAGGGGTAGAGATTATTATATATTTTCAAGTAATAATGGTAAGTTAGTTATACCCTATCCTTTTTAAGGCTACTTTCATTAACATCATTGCTTATTATATCTAATATAACTAAATTTAATTCTTCTTATTATTGCTATTATAAATATTATTATACATTTTTAGCTTGATTTATGAACTTGGGACTAGCCAAAAGCTACTAAGCTGACCAATACAATTATAACCTTTTACCATGATGTGGTAGTTTACACTTGGACATCAACCTAAAAATGTGACATTTTAAACACAGTGCAGTGTTGGCTAGCATGTTTATTTTTTTTCTAACTTAATTTTAGGCTTATTTTCTTATTATGATGATTATTCTGTATTGTTAGCTTAGTAAATGGACCTAAGAACTAGCATGGATTGGTCAAGCCTTGTGAGATATTATTGGGTTTACGGCCGAGAATATCTTTAATAACAAGAGTACCCAACTGATAAAACAATGCATTATTATGTTTATAAATAATGTAGTTCGAACATAAGACTTAGTTTGGGTGAAAGGGAAATGTCTGTTTTTTGAAAACACTGGGAGAACCAAAATACCAAATACCTACCATGTATATCGAAGTCGAACATAACTAGACTTAGTTGGTATTCTCATTATTAGGTAAGAATTTTTAGTTTTGATGTATGTAGGATGCTTGCTTTGAGCATATTCATAAGTTAACATTAACAGTTCTATGCACTGTCCCATAGAAGACATGATGATGGGGCCCGGCATGGTCAGGTGGTTAGGGCACTCGAGTCGCAATCGGAGGATCTCGGGTTCGAATCCCCGTCCCACCAAATTCCCTTTCAGCCGTGAGGGCGTTATAATGTGACGGTCAATCCCACTATTCGTTGGCAAAAGAGTAGCCCAAGAATTGGCTGTGGGTGGTGATAATTAGCTGCCTTCCCTCTAATCTTACACTGCTAAATTAGGGACGACTAGCGTAGATAGCCCTCATGTAGCTTTGTGCGATATTCAAAACAAAACGAACCACTTCAAAAGGTTTTGACCATAGAGATTAAAGCTATGCAGGTAAAACTGTTACTGCCAGCCACAGACAAGCGTCATCGTCAGAGGTAGACTCACCCCTTCTTCCCTGACACTAAATTATAATTTCGAACTCCATGTCAACATTAAAGCCAGCGACTCATACTGCAACCTTGGAGGAACAAAACAAAAATGAAATGAAATATTGTTACCACTATATGACCAATATAGATACCCCCCTTCAGGGTACTGGACTCCAGAGCATCTTTTCAAAGATCTGAACTCCAGAAAGTACATCATTGGTTGCTATTTGTTACATTACTTCATTGATTTCTTTAGGAAGAGTAGGTGGCCCAGTCGGAACATGTTGAGATTACTTAAATTTGATAATTTTACTTTACCTATTTTATGTTTTATGAAATTATTATGGTAAATCAAACACTCGTGTATTAACTAGGTTGTTATCTAATTAACCACTAAACTGCACAAAAATTCCTGCACAAAAAGGAAATGGTTTGTTGAGGGGGAACCACTGTCTTAGAGAGGATAGTGTGAGTCAGAATGGGTTCTTTAGAAAGACAAAGTTTTCTGTCAAGAGGACGAAGTACATGGACACTCTTGATAGCCCTGTATTGATTTTCTCAAAATATTGTGTTGTAAATATTGTATGTGTATTTATAAGTAACTCTCTTTTTTCATTTTCTTATTTAATGTGGATATGTTTTTTTTTTCATCCAGTCATGCTTGATTCGGTCATTCTCCAATTTTGTTTAATTTTGCACCCTTTTTTAGTTTTCTAACATTTTCAAAAGATTTTCTGAGATTATTCTACGAATTTAATTTGTAATTATTTTCATTTTATAGTTGGGTTTCCCATATATGTTTTGTTTGGTTCCTCCTCACACACCCCAGTGGTACAACGGCATTTCTGCGTACTTGCAACGCTTGAAACCCTTTCGATACCCATGGTGGGAAGAGCACAGATAGTCTATCGTGTAGCTTTGCTTAATTACAAACAAATCCTATTTAATTTGTTTTATTTTCAATGTGTACATATAAGTTTAAAATTAGTTTGCATTTTCAGTTGTGTCGTATGAATTTGTTTAAATATGTTTTTGTGTTTTCTTTGGTTTTGGACCAAGTGAGCTTAATAGGAATTAATTTTAGAGTTTAGTTAATTGCAAGTTTGATTTATATCTAACGTGATGTACCATAGGATCTTATGTTTTTACTCAATTTCAGTTCATTCAGTTTGATTTTTATTCAGTTACATTTTATTTGAATACAAGATCACATTCAGTTTGCTAGCCTACCATGACTGTGTTTTAAGTTATATCGTTTTATGACCATGTTTAATTATATTTTGTATCTCATTGGTTTTTTATTCAGCTTTATATGCACAGTTTTGTTTTAATTTCATTATTTTTTGTGATTTTTATTTAATTCAGTATTCGATCATTTCTGTGTTATGGTTACATTCAGTTTTATCAGTTCAAGTTTAATTTGTTCAGTTGTAAATTATCTTGATTTTGTTTGGTTTATTTACCGTATTTAGTTTGATTGGCTGTTGGATACTGTGTTTCAATGAAGTTTCTATTTGTTGTGATCCCGCACGTGTTATGGTGTCGTACATGATGTGTGTAATCTACGAAGATATTTAAAAGAGGACAATTAAATTTGTATTTTGGTCTTTGTCTTTAACGTTCAATTTTAAGTTTCTGGCCTAGAAAACTCTAACATAAGGAAGGAAGAGTTGCAGTTGTTCTAACCCATCCATAATTAGTAAAGAACATATATTTATTTAGGTATATTTAGGTGATTTTTTTCTAAATGTTAGTGCAGGTATTCTGTGGCACAGCGGTATGTCTGCGGACTTACAACGTTAGAAACAGGATTTCGATACCCATGGTGGCCAGAGTACAGATAGCCCATTGTGTAGCTTTGTGATTAGCTACAAACAAAGAAATTTGTTGTCCTTGTAAACAGGGCGTAGAGACATCTTCAACTTGCGCTAATCCTCTAGCTTACATAAAGGTTACGTATTACAGTGATTGTTCAACGTGGCTTACGAATGCTTGACCCTGTTTTCCTCATGAGTTAGGAGTTTGCCTCCTTTGAATATGTATAAGGGGGAATAATTGTTGACATAATCTAGGATTGTGGAATCCCACACAAGAGACATTCGCCTGACACTTAAAAGCATGGGATTATCATTATCCTTGCTTTGGACTTTCTGGCATACCTTCTCTAGTTTTAACAACGAGAGAGTTTCCATTTACAGAATATAGGAACTGGCTAGTTTCGGTAAAGCACCTGTAATACATTTCGGTGATTTTTATGAATTAAGGTTTATTTCGTTTACTTGTGTTTGCTCTTTTCCTTTGCTTTTTTTCTACTTCCATTCTCTGCTTAACATTTCTTGAATCTGCTGTTCACTGCGGATACTTATTGCTTTTCTTTTAGAAATCACTGTAATTGAATATTGTGGTGTCCCACATATAGGTCTCCGGTATACTTCTGAAGCAAGTATTGTCTTCTGTAGTATTAAAGGGCTAGATTAAGTTTAGAAGAGATAAATTCAGTAGATAGTGCACTGCTAACTTCATAATGCTCACCTTTTTTTTGTATGTGTGTTCATTCCTTGGGAATTATTTAATCGTCAAATTACGTTCTCATTGTGATCCTGTAATTTCTCTAACAGTTGTATAAAGTTTAGTAGAGTCCCACTTGCAGAATATGAATCATTGCCAAGGTTGTAATTTTAAGCCTGTCTTCAACTTTCAACTTTGTAGAAATTAAAAGCTAATACTATAGATAAATATACCTTGAAATCTAAATCTCATGTTATTAACTACTTAGGTGTTTGTAACAAAAACGAAATTATTACTGGAATTTAAGAGTTCAGGTAGCTTCATGAATATTATATATATATAATCAAAAACATCTTAGTTATAAAAACAAGGTGCGGCCAAAAAAGGATTGAGCGTGCGACTTAAAGAATTGAAATCAAAAATGGTGGCCAAATTGCTAGCTATAGCATTGATAGGTATTTTACAGCAAATATTCATTCATTAGTTAGACAGACGAGGTTAAGTTTACTTGTGTTACCTTCTTTGTTTTGATTTAAATTAATTATAAAATAAAAACAAAACATTTATATTTTCCCTTTTCACTGGTATATTACATATTTATCAAAATAAATAGGACAAATAACATTCTAGTGTTAAATAATATCGTTATTTTAGCTGCAACTTAAGCTTGGCTGTGGAAGTTTCTTCTCAAGTCAGAGTATTGTAACAAAACTTTACCAATTTCTATCCGAAATTTAATTACCAATAATGTTTTGCCCAAAATAATATAATTACTATCATGTGGAAGTTTATAATTCCTGTTTAAATAAGAGAAGAAATAACTTATAATTTACTTGACAAAAGTTTATCTTTTTTCTAACACAAGTATTCTTTAAGACTTCCAATAATGTCATTTAATTTAATATATAAATGGAAAAATGACATTACTTTATGCTCTAGTGATATTTGTGCTTTATGCATTGTCCCACCTCTTGACCACAAAAATGTTAGTTGTAATCTAATCAAGATAGATTTGGATTAAACAGATTTGCTAAAAATCGGTGGAAAATATATTTCATTGCTTTAGTACGGTGTGTATGACGTGCTAAATATATCATGTCAACATATAACTAGAGAGAAATACATTAGCGTAAGGATGCAAAATTTATAGCTTCATAACAATGGAGATGGATTCATATCTTCATTCAGGTATCTTCAAGTAAATTTTCAAACTTCAACATACACTAGCTTTAATTGGCGTCCTATATAAGCAGGATGCACTAAGCTATGAATTGCACTAAATCCTTGTTATTTTGTATGGGTAATTTTTGCCGTGACAATGTAGCTTTGAAATTTCACATTATTTTTAGCACCTTTCAGAAAATATTTGTCTTCATTTTAATTTATGAAAATATTAAATTATTCCACAAAATATTGGAAATTAATGTTTTTACTTGATTCCCCTAGATGTGTAAGTTTGTTTGTTTGTTTGTTTG
>NW_013665637.1:1110253-1126715 GCF_000517525.1 Limulus polyphemus | reverse complement strand
GCCCACCACGGGTATCGAAACCCGATTTCTAGCGTTGTAAGTCCGCAGACATACTGCTGTGCCACTGGGGGGCTGGATGTGTAAGTATTTATCTAACTACTCACATAAAAACCTACATTTAACAGAATTTTTAATGACAAGAAAGTAATATAATACCTTAACCTACATTTGCATTTTATTTTTCTCTCACTAGTACCTTTATTGAAGGCCTTCCAAGTACGCCCTTGTAGCACCTTTCTGTGTCAGAGACGATTCTTTTGTTATAAAAGTCGTTTCCTTGTCTATATATTTTGAGGAGATAGTATGAAGTTTCCAGAAAGAAGAAAGCCAACAGTTTAAGGCACAATGACTCACACTCGTACATGATAATTTCAAGAAGCTACCATTTAAAAAAGCATATTCAATTCTAAGTCCGACTTTTGCAAATAAAACCTGAGCCATTATGCAACCACATTGGATACCAGTGGATGTTTAGTGCTATCAAGACCTAATATCATGGTAGCACCACCACTGAAAAACTATGATTCCTACAGAAAATGTCCTGAAAGTGAGAGAGGTCATCTCTTCAATTATAAGCTGCTTGGATACTGAATAAGAAGATGTTCAAGGGATTGTTTCATACTAACTTCCAGAAAACAAAAGGATGATCAAAAACAAACAATGCATATCACTGCTTCAAATAGTTTGAACTAGTGAATTCTGAGCTGGTGTTGACAACCAGCTTGGATGTGAACAGAGTTTCATTGTCTAAAATTTTAGTAGTTTGGCTAGTTCAACCAGAACAAAAGAATAATTTCGTGTGTACATTTTAATATACATGAATGTGAAGTTAAATTTTAGATACTGGACCCTCATATTTTATCACGCTCTCTGAGTAAAGTTACTACTCTGCCCAGATAACCCTGACTCCAATCTTGATAATAGAAATAACCTTTGGATATCTGAAGAATCACAGTTATCACAGTAATACAGTTATCAGTGCTGACTCTCAAACCTTAAATTTGTTGTTTCTCATCTTGGTTCAACCATTGGAGCTTTATAAATGTATCTGTTGCAAATATTTTCAGCCACTATGGCGTGTAGTGCAGTAAGCTGTAAATTTATGATAAAACCATCAAATGCCAACCAGCCAGAGCCCAGAAAGAGTGGGCTGCACGTGTAGATAAAAGAGTACTTATCAGGACCTTTCATCTGGCTTCGAATGGAAACAGTCATTCAACCCAGATAGAAAAGAGTTAATTAACTGTATAAAACTACAGGTTTGAAGAGGAGGAGATTTACGAAGTCAAGAATTAAAAGTTTGAATGAACTGCTTTACAGAAAAGAGACTGAAGACTGTGTTTGAACACATTAAAATAATATTTTATTTACAGCAACTACCACAAGTTAAAAATGATGGCCTCTTGCATTGGACACTAGATGGCGTTTCTAAAGATACTCTTCAGAGATTATAAAGAAGATTTCTAAAGAAATTTCTGAGAAATACTCTGTAGAAATTCTGTTCTAGACTAATAGAGAATGATATACACAGAAACAAATAATATCATCCCTCTCGTTTCATAGGTACTACCACGTTATTAGTTGTCTCACGTGAAAGTAGGGATACTTTAAATATAATATGTGAGACATGATTTTGGAACAACATGTTTCGATTTACAATGTAATGTTTCTATAATTTGTTTATTCACTATTTGACACAAATAATTATCAGTAGTCAAACAAAGTAGGAAAGAATCAGATATTGTAGTCACTCCAACAAGAGTCAGAACTGGTTTAGTAATTTGGTTTTTGTCTAGAAAAAAAGAAGGCACTAAACTCAGGAAGTAGCACCCATACAGTAGTAGCGATGAACTTTTTACTTGTTAGATACCAATCATTCCATTTTTTCTAAAGAGAACAAAACGGGAAGAACTAGGGTAGAATGCTTTTAGGTCAGCTGTATTTCAAGCTTTAACTGTCATTCACTCTTGATGACCAGTGGTGGAAATGACAGCTGTTCAAAGAGAATGCTTACAAGATATATCTGAGAATGAAAAAATCAATAATATATATATATATAACTCCAACCTGGTTTGTTCTTCAACCAGTGCTGTGTTGTAGCATTTAACTAGCTCATCAACGCCCTAACCTCGTCTTATCATTCTGTGAATCAATGTGGCAAAAACAGGAAACTACCATATTTGCTAACTTAAAATCAAGTGCTGCGGGACTTTGCATCTTAATTAGAGTATCATGTATTTTGAATAACACAAATAGCTTCTTTTTTCAGACGAAAGGCACATTATAAAAGTATATTTCAAATGGAAGCTTTAAAGAAAATTAGCTTAGTATGATATTAGTCATTAGTAGTGTTGTACTGATAAAACGCATTAAATGTTTGAAGATCCCCTTTTTGTAGGACGATGTAGACTCATTATTATATATCTTAAAGAAAGTATTTCTTTTATTTA
This sequence comes from Limulus polyphemus, assembly GCF_000517525.1. NCBI lineage: Eukaryota > Metazoa > Arthropoda > Merostomata > Xiphosura > Limulidae > Limulus > Limulus polyphemus. The sequence goes on along the minus strand of NW_013665637.1, from coordinate 1,124,265 downwards.
ATATACTTCTTATTTTTAGTTTTTGCGTTATGAAATTATCACATATATGGACTTATAAAACAAAACAAAAATTAATTACTTATAAATTCAATATTAGCTTAGTGAATAACATACGTTTATTGACATTGTGCATGCATAAGTAACATGAAATCAAAGCTCGGGACGATTGAGTTATTTCATCTTCTTAATAACATTAGATTAAGTATTGCGTATTCATATTTTACCATGTTGTCTGAGCATCAGATAATCAAACTGTGAGTGAGTTTCATTTCTTAACCGAAAAATTTACTCACTCTTTGCTAACTGTACTTATAAAAATGAAGTTTTATTCCAAACGACAATACGGAAATGTTTTAGGAACATTTATTGTTGTTAGGCTGTTACAATAGCTTTTCTTAGAATAAGTGTTGTATACCTAATGACTAGCTAATTAACGACCGACTGTGTTAGAATCAATCAAAATACAAATCGTGTATTGAGCGAAAGGTTTCGTCATAAGTGACATACGACAAACAGTTAAAAATATTGTATCCGCTTTTCTAAGGGGAAACCAGTATTGGGCCATAAAATAATGGTGTGATGGAATACTAGATTCATATTACTATTAATTTTATGTTTGTTTTAGTAACATTGGAACATGCTGCTCAAACCGTGTCCCATACTGAAAGTAGAACGTTCATAAATTTGCATTCTTTAGAAGGATAGCTTGTTTCTCTTCACAACAGTTAACGAGTTGACGACTTAATTTTATAAAAACTGTTTAAAGTCTTGTTAAACACTGAGGAACTCCATTCATTTAATAAATCAAATAAAACTTTTACGTTATTAACTGTGGCATTGACTTGGTTACCAGTTGTTTACTTTGGATATCAGAAAGCGAAATCTTAGTTCCAATGAAAGATATTTAACTTTATGACAAAGTGAACTTTATTTTATGAGGACTCTTGTGTTTACCACTAGCCCTTGCTGTGATTTTAAACAAATTAATTTGGACGACAACGTCACATTCTATTAAGGCATGTTCACGTATAATAGACTTAACTGGGACCTTAGATTAGCATGTTCTTTCACTTACGTTATTAATCTTCTTTTAGTAGAACCGATGTAGCCTTGTTGACAACAAAGACAGGTAAATATGTAGCCTTGCTGACAGCAAGGACAGGTAAATGTATAAGCTACAAATCATAAATCTAAAAAAATAAAACTGTAGTGGACAATTAGGTTTAAACACACACATCTCAACTGTATTTGTGGAGTTAATTGCTTAACAATATTATTTACCTGGTTTTTAACATTAAATAATATTTACCCACATAAGGTAAACGAATTATTCTATCAATAACAATAATATGAAAGCCATTCTTACATAAAAACTTTTTGATGTTATTGAATTCTTTATGTAACAGTTCATATGTGCTAGATATTTTATAATTACAATGAAACAGTATTTTAACCAAATTTTCTTTAAACTGATTAGGAATGAAGCTTGTAAAATGAAAATACAAGTCTAAAATTTATTATTGTTATTATTGTCTATTTTCATTTATATTTTTCACTCATATGTGTATCTATTACCTGTGTCTTTCAAAAAAATATTGTGAAAGGCATTTCATATTGTCGTCGCTACAGTGAAGTAACGATATATAGTGTAAAATTAGGACTGGGTGTCCTTTTATATTCACATTTTACATTTCAGTAAGTTTAAAGCCAAAACAGGTATATTAGTTGTCAACATTTATAACAAATGATCATGATAATAATAATAATAAAATCTTTAGAATTGATATATTTATTATATCTCCTACATGATGAAATGTAATTTTTGACAGTTGTAATCGAAACATCAATATGAGAACACCAAGCGATTAGTCACGTCTATAAAACAACTTTACTCTATATTCTATAACATTGATGAGAAGACCACAGACGAGAGAATAGCACACCAGCCTCTCTATTACAAGTACCTAGAATCGAATCTCGGCCACAACCTCTCAGAAACAACCTGAACAGTGATGCCGGTTAACAGCCGAAATGCAGAATCTGGTAATGAAAACCAAGTAATCTAATTAATAATTAGACTTCGGTTATCATATAGGTCGAAAACAATGATAACAAAATGTAAGTATGGGTAGTTTATCACAAGAATGTAAAATAATTAATGATATCATTATTAATACTCTTCAAAATTATTGTCCACGTGAAATATAACAGTCTATGTAACAAAAAGCATAACACCTCCAAACAGATGTCGCCAAATACTGAAAACTAATTTTTAACTGTTTCTTAACATTTAACGTTAAAACTACATAGCCTCATAATCACACTCTTTAATATGTTCACCAGCGGTAAAAATACCTGTTAAATAAGGGCTTCACATTTCTTTCGTCATTTATTCTCTTTTCCTTTCATTTTTCCATTTTCCAATACTCAGATTCGACTTTCTATGTTCTTTCTTTTTCTACTTTTGCCTTCTCCTACTTGATTAATCAAGGCTCAAACTGTGACATTATGGAAAACCATTAATTTCATTATTTCATTATTTTCCATAGTTGTTTATCTCTCATTTTACTGTGTTGTGACTAGATTCTATATAGTATTAAGTGGAAGAACAAGAATGCCATCAAAGTTTCAATTGAACTGAAAGTACTCCATGACTGATGCTGAAACACCCTGAAGTTGTCGTTCTTTTCATGCTTATATATTCTCATTTCAGTTCCTAGATATGTGGACACAATGTAATATTGGAAAAGTTTAATCTTAAATTGAGGTATATTTAGAAATAAACATATTAAAGGACTCGCGCTATTTTTCTTTACACTTCTGCGGAGAACAATTTGTTTTAAATTTCGTGCAAAGCTACACAGGGTTATTTGCGCTATCCGTCCCTAATTTAGCAGCAATAGACTAAAGAAAAGGCAGCTAGTCAACAACACCCACCGCCAACTCTTGGGCTGCTCTTTTACCAACGAATAGTGGGATTGACCGTCACATAATTACGCCTCCACGGCTGAAGGGGCGAGCATGTTAAGTGACGGGGAATCGAACGCGCAGAACTGAGTGATTTGATTTAGCATCAAATAAGCGCGTATATAATGTATGTTATACTAACATACTTCAATTCCCAAACACTTAAAATTAGTTACAACTAGCTTCACATGACACATGTACTTGATAACGTAAGTTACATGTGTAATGGGCTCTTCCCATCAATCTTATTGTCCCACGTCACGGTATTCACCTTTGCATTTTAGTGTCTGCCAATATTTCTCTAAAAATAAATTTCAATCGCAACAAACTTCGTTTCTTTTCCTTGAAAACCATCCAAACTATATAAATTTAAGTCAAGAATATCGCTAATCAGTATTTTATGTATTAGATGCATGCCCTCGATGGCTCAGATATTAATATATGAGCTTATAACACTAAAAATCGAATTTTTACCTGATATCGGTTGAGCACAGATATCATATTGTTTATCTTTGTGTCTAACAACTTACAAATGTTCTCATTTTCATATTTATTAACTCCAAACTTAAATCTTTTAGTAGTAAGTGATGATATGATACATGACATATTTTTTGTTTTTTAAACTTAAATTTAGAATACCTTTCATCTTTAACCCTTATCTTTCATTCATAACTGAAATCAGGACTAATGTGTTCCACTATGCGTTATCAGTCTCCAGAAATAAGCCAATAATTTTAATTTTCACTCTTTGCGGAAAGGATCTGCCTTGTAATTACCTCATTTTATCCTGATTCAGTTATTGTTCCTTCTTTGTTTATTGTATTGATGTTTTACATCTGCTTCACCTGTGACATCGTCTTGTGAAATTGGCTGCTACAACCACGCCTTCAGTGTAGTCAAAGTAAGTGAAACACCACGCTGAATTCAGCCCTGATATTATCACCTCTAGAGTCTTCTATCTCACCCATTTAGCGCACTATCAACCGAGGTACGATAAACGTACTTGTCCATCCTTACCCATGTTGTAAGTGCATCTCCGAGTTCTTTCGAAATCTTTTATAATGGGTATTTTGCAGAGGTTGTACTGACATCAGCCGACATGTTGTCTCGTGAGATTAATCTACTTTCGCAAAATACAACTCTTTGTTTTGAATTATACTTTAACGTCTACTGTCTACTGTTTTTCAGAGATTAGTACATATACAGGTAGGAAAGGTGTTTCTTCCACTGAAGTTAATGTAGGGCTAATACGAGTAGTTATTCCAGTGTACTTGAAAATTAATTCACCCAGTTAACATTGTTCGGTTTCAGAAGACTATGTAACACACATTATATAAACAATCAATGTTAAATGACACCCCATAACTTTTGAAATTATTTGTTTTACTTCATATTTAACCAACGCCTTGAAACAAGCATTCTCGATGTAATTGTGAGATTTGTACTTTTGTTCTATTATTCAAAGAAGTGATATTTCCCATCTCTATTCTCCATGGCCAAACCTGCAACAACACTAACATTGACATGTTATTGCAGTATAACATGGAAGCATTCGTCCATTTTTTCTGAAGTCGTGGTTCTTCGTGTTCTTGTTTTCCTAACCTCAAACTTATAAGTAAACATTTTTACCATGGCTTTAAGTATTGCTTAAGATAATTGAAACAGTAGCTGGGTGATCCATACTGCCAAAAGACATTTGGAGAAAAAAACGTAAGAGACTGGTATTATCATCCGTACCACTAGTTCTTCTAGTGTGTGTACGAGGTACATCCATTTCTGTGTTTTTGTTTTTTCGATTTGTTTCACTGTGTGTGACATCGTCGGCTGATTGCCCTAGGATTTGTTACTCTACTTCTCGAAACTCAAAGTATACAAGTATTGTTCGCACACCTCAAACAGCTTAAAGATGAAACAAGTTTTCATGCTATTCTATATGAAGGCATATCGGTAAAATATGTTTGTTTGTTTGTACACTAAGAGCTATCTGTGCTCTGCCTACCGCAGGTATCGAAATCCGGTTTCTAGCATTGTAAGTCCGCAGACATGCTACTGTGCCACTGGGGGGGGGGAGCCGTTAAAATCGCCAGTCCATTGGATTTCTGTGAAACCGGATTCTTGAAATGGGCGCTGAGAACCGTCGTTTTTGTTCAGTAGATGGATTATGGGAAAAGGTAGAGCTTAGTAGAGTGTTTTTGACATAACAGCCTTAAGATGGAAATTAATCTACAGAAATATTGTTAAAATGCATGCCCGTCAAACAGAGTAAAACCGGATGTGGCCAAATGTGGTGAAATTCACTTTAACGTACTCTAAGCTTTTGTTTTTGTTGTTTTTGCTCCAGGTTAAAACAGAGACATCATAATCATTTGAAACTGAATTTTAGAACAGAAAAATACAAGTAACAGGCTGCTAGGAACGGTATGCTGAATTCGTAATATCGTATTAAGGTCTGACTGTAACTACAAAATGCTTTTAGATGCTTTTAGATATAAAGTCAAGGCATGATACTGAAGACTGATGTTGGTGCAATAGTTCACTAATAAATATATCATGGCTTTTTTTATTTGATAGATACTGCAGTTTGATTGAACTCAAACTAACGCATTCGGACCTGTAACATAGCATAGGAGCCTGAAATAAAAATACTAGAGAGAGACCTATATGACCACAAGTAATTCTATTTCGCTAGTAACTAGTGTTTTATTTTATATTAATGCTGAGGTTTTTGTTGTCACATATCAATGAAAGCCTTTGAAACCAATCATACACTAAAAACAACTTATAGTTTTCGTCAAATAATACTTCTTGGCGTGTGTGTCCAATACTTAGATTAAAGTAATATATTTCGTAATTTAGTATGGAAGTCCAGTGAATAGTCATCTACAGATGCAAGAGCAGGAAAATCTTCCTGCATCATAACAGCAGAGATGCAGCGAATGCCATTGTATTTTCCATCATTATATGTCGATAGTGCACAAAATTTCACTTATTTGGAACATTTAGTGAAAACGTATTCATATTGTGTAATCTAAAGAAATAATGTAAAAATTAGGGATCAGATATGTGTAATATTTTTTTTTAAAGATAATGTGCACTAAAGATTTATGTAGACACAATATTTCAACAGCGACTTACTCACATCCAAGTACTCAGTACTTACGTCAGAAAAAAAAAAATCATTCCAACAGTTAAAAGCTAATCAAATTCTGGGTTTGTAGTCCAATATTGTCATTTACCTAGTTATAGTCCAATATTGTCATTTACCTAGTTATAGGTAAAATGAAATTATAAAGAACAAAAGTATGTAGAGGTAGAACAAATCCATACTATTTGTTATCCAAACGTGACTGGTATATAAAGGTCATTTGGGTAACATTCACCAACCTCGATCTAGCTGGGCTGATGAGAACTGACATAGCTCGAAACTGCAGTACTCAGTTCCATAAAAAAAAAGTCAAATCTTTGCAAATGTGTTTCATTTCTTGTAGTTGTATAGTGGTAAACTAAACCAATCTTTGGTTCAACTGAAAAATGTGGGTTAATTCGCGTGTATAATACCTATGTAATATTTAGTTGGATTAGACTTTCTAACTTTTCTTGCGGCATTAATGAGTATAAGTGTTGTACGTGTGGACGAAAAATTTCATCGAATTAAAATAAAAAATATTTGAAGAAAAATAGTTCGTGGAAGTGGATGTCAAAGGATTATGTACATCGTAATCAAAATCATAGTAGAAACTTGCGCACGCTATTCTTCCACATCCCAAATTGTCAACGACTTAAATAAACAATCTGATTCATCACAGATATATATTAGTAATAGTGTATCATTCATGGGTTAAAAGGTATTTTAGATAGCGTTTCCGCCAATCACGGAGAATATTTCACAGTTGTTACGAGAACACGTTTCTTGGCAAGCTGTACAGAAATATCATTAGTTAAGTTCAGTTACTTTCTACAAGTTGTGTTGAAAGCATAATGTTTTTGATTATAGTGGCGCCTACCGACTGGAACTGCATCACGAGGTTACTGGTTAAGATGTCATTATTCGTTGTATCCATTGGTTTGTGAACTGGTTTTGCAACTGAACCTCTTGATAACTGACGCCAAAATACAGACATTGGCCCACATATTGTATTACTTACTTTTTGGGGTACGCAGAAAAGAAAAGATGAAGATACATACAAATAGTAGACAAAAAACTATATGCCTGCGAAAACTGAAACTCCTTTGTTTGCCATTCTTATAGATTGTACTGGCTTTATGTTTGCAGTTGTTACACGTACTGGCACTAGATACATATATATATGTGTTACACGTACTGGCAGTAGATACATATATATATGTGTTACACGTACTGGCACTAGATACATATATATATGTGTTACACGTACTGGCAGTAGATACATATATATATAGGTGTTACACGTACTGGCACTAGATGCATATATATATATATGTGTGTGTGTGTTACAGTACTGGCACTAGATACATATATATATATATAGGTGTTACACGTACTGGCACTAGATACATATATATATATATATATATATGTTACACGTGCTGGCACTAGATACATATATATATAGGGGTTACACGTACTGGCAGTAGATACATATATGTATAGTGTATGTGTTACGCGTACTGGCACTAGATACATATATATATGTGTGTTACACGTACTGGCACTAGATACATATATATATGTGTGTGTGTGTGTGTATTTATTTAAAGTATAAAACTCGTGTAAATGTTTTGGAGGATAGTTATAAGCGCCTTGAACGAAACATTGATTTATATAACTTTGTAAGATATAATATTAAGTCTCATAAAATACTAGTTTTGAGCATTGAAAATCCAAGTTTACTGATTTGAATAAGAAACCTTTTTATGATAACCAGTTTTAACCTTTAGGGTATGGTCAGAGTCATTATATACGTTGATGGCATAATATTACATGAGACTTCAAACTTTGAGAAGAACGGTAACTACACATTGATATATATTGTAATGGAGAGAGACAATGAATTACCACAATGCATTAAAACAATTCTTGAAAAATTAAAAGGCAAACTAAGAATATAATTGTATTAATATTTAGTCTTCATTCTCCTCTTGTTACTGATTACTGACGAATATCCTTTGTGTAACCAAGTTTTACCTACGATATGACGTATTTGCTACCATGCTGTTTTGCAGTAGCATAAAACATGCTTAACATAATATAGACTAGTAACGTATTAATAGCTAATAGCTTTTGATCTAATTTTTTAACTTTATATTGTTACTGGTCAAAATAAAATCTGTTATATGTTTGTTGGTAAATCGAGTCATACAAACGATAAAATGAATCAATATTTAATTAATTAAGTTACTTTTTAGCTATAATCTACATAGTTAACGTAGCTTTGGTCATGAATTATTATAAATCATTAGAAAGTAATCAACTATTAGCATTATTTGGTTGTTTAATATATTCTAGTCGATAATAATTCCAAAGGTTTTGGGAATATTTATTCATTTATAAAAACAGGTAAACGAGGAAATATTAAATACTGGAGAAAGAATTATATAGAGACTCTTTGTTGCCATATTTCAGACGGGACAAAAAACAAAGAAACAAAAGAGTACCTTTTTCTATCCGTGTACGTACTTGTGAATGTGGATATATCTCTTTTTGTGTCATGGTGTGTTCGTATTTGATACATTTTCTGTGCACTTGTGACCGAAAGAAAGCTTTTTTGTTGTGAAAAATGGAAATTCACGACGTTACAGCCCGCAGCTAGTCTGCAAACAATAACGTGTAGTTAATCAACAAAAATAAAAGTCAGAAAAAATCGGAAAATATAAAGAAGATGAATGATCGTGACACTTCTCTCTATAAAGCAGAAAATGAAGTAGCGAATCCGATGTCTGCGTGATCTTGATGTTCGATAGTTGCCAAGTGCCTAGAGAAGAGACTATTACTGATGTATCAGTAATTTATTGATTTTAAGTCATACATTTTTACTTGCGTTTTATAACTTATATCCATTAAAAAGTAAGTGATGGATGGACGGATACCTTAATCCATTAGTCAAAGAGAGAATGCACTGCTGAAAGGAACGTGAAACACGAATTTTTACTGACGCGAATGAATCAGTTTTGACTTTCAACGCCTAAGCAGAGCTATTATTAACGTTGGTGGCACTTTCCATTCAAAAACAATATCACAACGAGACTTTAAAAGTTGATATGAATAGTCACTGCGTAAAATGACGATATGAAGGAAAAAGTAAGCGATAAGAAAAGGTAAATAATAAGTTTACCAGGAAACAAAGAAATTTCTATTACGAAAGCGAAAAAAGTTGAATATACATGATGAACTCGATTGGGTTTTACATATTCTACTTTGAAAGAGAATGATGAGGGTTAATGGCAAACTATAGAGCAATATTCGAAGACCCTTGTTACTTTATCAAACTATTTCTCCACCGACGATCGTAATCATTCAAATGGTCATGACTATGAACTTTCCTTCTATGACGCATGACAAAGACAATACTAGACCATACATCTTTTACAAGCTTTCAACAGACACTCCAATGTACGTAAACGTTTGATCCCAAGACTGTGTTTTGTCTGACCAAAAAGACACAAAAGTTGATTGGAGTTCATCTATGGATTTTACAGTTACGTGATCGAATGGATTTGACATGAGTTCAGTTTCTTTGGTTATCTTTATTTATGATATATAGCTATAAATGTGTGAACCGTTAGCATTTAAGCCATTGCCATCATCAAATCTTTGTATTGTGTTTTGTTAAAAGTATAAGAGAATATTCCTAGTTTCATTGCAATGAGGTTTTTAGGTTAGAGGTCTCTCTATCGTAACTATATATTTCACTTTGCTGATAATGACGTTGCTTCGGATTAGCTTGGAATGTAGATTGGGAGCTCGTTACTGTCCTCAACTCTCCTTTTGTGAGTTTACCTGCTTCCATAGAGAATAAAAAAAGTTCTCTTTTTCAAAATGTTGTATTTTTAGGTTCTTAGTCACTTGTTTAACAATCCTGCTGTAGGAATATCCCTCCTCAGAAAGGGTTGTGTCTTCTTCTTTTTGTCATAAAACTACCTATCAAGATTGCTTGAATTAGCGATAGGGATTTGAAAATGAACCAGATATATAGGTACTAAACATATAACCTATGACGTCAAAGTTTGCCACTGCATTATCATATAAAAATTATTTTTATAAAGTGCGGTTAACTTTTTCTATATGGTAAATTGTCTTAAGTGTCAGAAGTTTACCGTTATTCATGTTTCTGGAATCTTTATTGTGGTTATAAAGTTTATTTCAGACCTTATTTGCTCATACTTTTCGCATTCAGCTTAACTTAATGGTCTTCTTTATGTTCAGATTATATTTCGCAAAAGGTTCAAAAATATTAATTTTTCTTAGTTTCCCCGAATTTTCTTCTGATACTTTGGTTAATGACAGTTCTTGGGAATGCTTAGCATTAGCTAAGCTATAACTCCCATGCACATCTAAAGGATTCTTTAAGGTTAAACAGGAAGCCTGATTCGTCTATCTTTCCCTGCTCTATGCGTTAGATGAATTGATAAGGGAGTTTTTGCCTTTTTTTTCTACGTTTATACCAGAAGCTCTCACTGATTTTGATTTCATTCTCTTTGTTTGTTTCAATTATTTTTTAAATATAGAACTAACGCGTCCCAGTTAAAGTTATTTCTCAAATTTGGATGGCTTAAGGTGTATAACATATTTATAACTTCAAATGTTAAAATGCTTTTTATCATTTCTTCTGCAACCAGATCTTTGAAACTATTATATTTTGGAAGGATATTCGTAAGCCTATTGCAATACAATTTTAACAGTTTAGAGCTATCCTCGGTTCTATTCTATTTTATTAGTGACCCTGATAAAAAAGGATATTTATACAAGTTATTTTAATTAATATATTTTCAATTTCCATGTGAAATCTGCGTATTTCATATTTTCCTTGCTTTCAGAAAAATTAAAGGGTTGTTTCTTTAGGCTTAGTATGTGGCATATTTCTACAATTGACAAGTCCTCGCATGTCTATAGATTTCAACGCAATTGTTAAGCTGGGAAGCATATTCACTCGGAGTGTATAATATGCTATTCAGATTCCTGACAAATGTTTGATATTTGAATAATAAAAGTACAAGTAAATGGACTACTGATTTCACTTAGTTCTCACGTGCTCTTCGGTGCTTAGTTATTTAAGCAATATGAGTTTTAATCCTGACAGAGGGGTAAACGTTTCCAAGTAATACTTTGTGTAACAAAAAGTGGCAAGGAAAGATATATATATATATATATATATATTTAGTGCAATAAAATGAGCTTTCATTATCTTTATTCATTATTTAAAATAAAACATATTGATCTTTAAATTCAAATTTTGTTTTTTTTTACTTTAAACCTGAGTTAAAATGGTGTCTATGTTATGACATTATGTTCAAAGTATCAAATTTAGACGCTCCTTTAAATCTGCGCCCGAGAAAGAATAAATGAACACAGTTTATAAGGTGAGCATTGGTGTATAATACATGTGCTATGGTTTTATTCTGATCAAAGTTGTGTTCCAGTGCAAGACACTTTTTTAAAACTTATCTCTTTTTTTTCAAAGTATTTAATTTCATTACGTTTTTGAAATCCATTCCTTATCTTTAGCTAATGAAAAAGAAAGGAAAATGATTTGTTATTGAAGAATCATTTGCTTCTTCCTCTAAAATCTAGGAGAGTTTGTCAACATTTCGAAAAGCTATTCACAGACTTTTGTTATTTTCTGTCTGTGAAATCTGACAAAAATGATCAAATTTAAACTTCTCTAACTGATAAAATATGCATCACTAAAATTATTCTAAAAATTTGAATTAAAAAATAGACAGTAATTTCTATTCAATCTAATTGTTGAGGTATTATAAAAACACAGTTTTAATTTAGACGCATGTGTAACTAACAGCAATGAAGATATGCCAACAGGAAAAAATGATCAAGAAATTTTGCAAAGGGTTTGGTTAAAGAAAAGTTCAAACAATGGCTAAAAGAATTTACCTAGCTAAAGTTTGAAAACATTTAAAAAACGTTTATTTTTCTTTAGGATGCAGAAGAACTAATGGTAGGCAAAACTTCATTTTTAACAGGTAGCCAGCAGTTCAGGTGTGAAATTGTATTAAACATACAGTGTTTAAAATGACATGTAAAGTGCATAGATGCACACATCCAGAAAAGTTAGCAAGCCCATCCTACAACCATAAACAGGCAAGTAGCACCTTCTTAGGTGCTACCAAGGCAGTTAGAAACAAAGTTAACATTTAATACTGTACTGGAAACAATTAACTAAAAAAAAAATAATGCAGTACTGTGTATGTTAGATAATAAATGCTACAGTGGTGGCAACAGAAAAAATAAAAAACTGAAATCCCACAGAGCGGGCTAAGAGTGCAAGTAATTCTAACTATGGGTTCGGACGGGGAAATGCAACTTCCTTCAGGGCTAAGGCCAGATAGAAATTTTGATATTGCGGGCCACAACATATGAATATTTTTCATTCCAGTCTTCTTTATAACGATCGAAACAAATTGATCTGATATTGCATTTATAAGTTTTATACGGCTTATAGCAATTGCAATATGCTTCATATATTCAAGCTTTTTAATTATTTTCTTACCAATGTTTCTTACCTAGGCTGGGAATTTTGTCATGAACTTTATTTAGAATAAAGTATTACCCACATTCTTAAATTTTGTATTGCCTCATTTTTCAACAAATCTATATTTTCCTGGGCTTTATATTCCTGTGCTCTTCTAGACATTAAGTTATGTTACGTAAGGATACCCGGCAATGATCTCCTTGCCGGTTTCTTGCTTGTAACAGATTTTTTACTTGTTTTTAAGTATCATTACATTCTTTAGACCAGATTTAAGAGTTAGTCTTTGTTGAAAGCTTGGAATGTATGAGAGATGGCTCTAAAATGAATTTTTCGTTTGATATCATACCACTATCCAAATAAGGAAAACTGGGATTTCCGATAGCACTAAACATTTTGTATATCACTCTCATGTTTCATCTTCATTCTCGAAATAGCTGAATGTGCTATTTAAAGTAAGCTTTCTGTAAGATGAAATGTATTTTCAACTTAAAATTCGTAGAGTTTAATAAAACTATAAACTGTAGGTCCTTAGTAAAATGAAAGACGTATAATCCCAAATGTTTTCTTTTTGGAAAAGCAAAATAAATACATCAAATGAAATGACAGCACTTTAATAAAACGTGGAGCACTAAACAATTTTAACGTAAGAATGCAAAGTGTGACTTGGAGATTGATAAAAGTTCTTAAGATTAAATTCAAATATTTAGTTTGCGTACTAGCTAATGACACATCTGAATAGAATTATACTTTTGTATCTCAACTATTTCATTGTAATTTTCAAAAGTCCTTCATGTCGTGTGTTAAAAAACAAACATCCATTTATAATGTTATTCAATACGCTATATCATAGGTTGCAGGAAAATAGGTTGAATTAGCGAATCCCTATCCTTACCAGTGGCTCGGCGGTAAGCTTGAGAACTTATAACGCTATGATTCGGGATTCGATCTATGCTATGGACACAGAAAACCCATTGTGCAGCTTTGTGCTTAACAACAAAGAAACAAACAATGGATTAGTGAGGTAAGGTGTTTGATTTCTTTTTCGCTTGAAAAGAAAATCATAACCTTTACATACACTAAACTTCATTAAAAATGTAAGGATATTTTTATTTTATTTCGCCACCAAACTAAAGAAAAGATGAAAATAGTGTTATTGATATTTTCAATACATATATTTATCACTAAGCACGGTAGTGTTCTTAGTATGTAGAGATGGGCCGTAAAAAAAATGTCCGCAGTATTATTATGTATTACTCATCATAGTCTCAAATCTCTCTTATAACTGTGGCGGATTTATTATTATATATTTCCCATCATAGTCTCAAATCTCTCTTATAACTGTGGCGGATTTATTATTATATA
>NW_013665637.1:1104764-1109360 GCF_000517525.1 Limulus polyphemus | reverse complement strand
ATTTAGAAATGTACATAACTTATACTGTTAAATATATATTGCGAAACTTCCGCCTATGCTCTAAAGTTGTAGAAGATTCTCGAGTGTAGGAATCAACAATATATCTGTGTACGTAAACGCTAGTGTTAGCGTCTGCATTGTTACATAAACTGAAGTTTCGAGAAACTCTCCATACGCCTATAAATATAACCAACGCGACTCGCCAAAAAAAAACAGCATCTATTATTGGTTTGCTATAGTTGGTGTGCTATAAACTTCGGAGGCTATAACTGTGATTGTTATAACGCTTATTAATCGGGACACTTCAGATATTGGACCAGAAACATTTATAAATTTCGAACATTACAAACCATTTAACTTCAGTGGATTCACATCGGACCTTAGTACTTTTACGAAGATATTATATAACTTCAGCGGTAAAAGAAACTCGACCTGTAATCGGCGTGTGATCAGCGAAAACTACAGAGCTACCTAGCTCCCTATGAAGTGAATTATACCTACGTCAACTCGAAACTAACTCACTCATCTTGAACCCTCGATAAGATATCAAGGAAGTTCCAGACTAGAAAAAAGACTTTATATTATTTGTAAGTTTGTAAAACTTTTGTATATAAATCATTGTTTGTAATAACTGTTATTATAAATTGCATTGTTGTTTGTGTATTAAAATATATTTGTATTAAATCAATCTTGTTGGCAAATATCATAAATTGGAGATATATCGGCATTTATTTAACTACTAAATTTAAATTCTCGTTTAGCTCGATTTCAGACCATTAGAAATTGTAATACGTAACATAACAATCTAAGAAACTTTTATAAACATCAAACCTAGGTTTTTAAAAGCTATTAAGACCTTCAGTTTATTAAAAAAACATTCGCTAAATTAGAGTACCGGCGAGTACCGTAACAGCCAAATATTCTGCTGATTATTCTGCTTCTTGCGTCAGAAAGGCTAACTCACCAATGATTGAAGTTGTTGTGGTGATTTACACACCTAAATGTTGCATTTTAACTTGGGGAGTGCAGAAGCATTATAGCTACTGACTCAATATTACAAGCTTATGGTAATTAGACATTGTAAGAATTTATAGCATTATTCAGTTTAAATGCTTTTATTCAAATCTAAATTCATGCAAATGAAATGAATTATATGTTTAGTTTAGATAAAAAAATATTGGAAATATTTAGCTAATTATGAGGGGATTTTTGTAAAGTTTTGTGTATTCATCAATTCTTTGTTTCTGTACTTTTTGACATTGCCATCCCTACATCATCCTAATTTGTTTCAAAATATTTTTATTACTTGTACATTTTTAGATACCTATGCATAAACATAAAAGCGTGACACTTGAAAAGCAAATTACGTTACAGCATGTAATGTGAAAATGATAAAATGGATTTTGTAAGTTGTGGAGAAACAATGCCTATTAGATATAATCTGTACTCGCATCTTTACATGTGAACTTAAACTAAAACTAAGGATCTATAATTACCATTTCCTGGATGGAGACAGTAATTTGAAATAGTTATTTCCATCACAATGTCTGACATCTTAAACTACTATTCAGTGGAATCCAGTAGGTGGAAGGTAGATGTTTTAATAAAATAGAAATAAAACATGTTAATATAACTAGTCCACTTGGAGTGATATTTACCTGTTCAAACTCCTTATCCATAATAGTCACTGCCTATATGAATAGTATGAGGAAACGCAAGAAGTCTAGTTTAAATATTACTATTATTAGATAAATGAAAAATTGAATTTCACTCCAGCTTCCAAAACTATAATAATAAAAAGTTTTTTTATTAGCTTTAAAAAAAAATTAAAAACTTCAACATAGTTTTATTACAAACTGATAGATAAGCAGGAAAAATTTTTCTTTATTCATAAAAGATACTCAATTTGTATTTAATAAACTGAATTCTGCTAAAACTTGTCATATTAGAAACAAATTAATTGGTATTACTAAAGATTTTTAATACCTTAGGTATTAAATAATTATGAAATACTTTTACATACTATAGAAACCTTATATAAAGAGAAATACTAATTCAGTGCATATTTTTGAATATACAAACTCTATATATGAAAATTAATTTGAACAATCTGGCAAGACTTTTAAATCTATTGTTTGATTCACTTATCAATGTCGTACGAGTGAGTCTGTTGGTTAGCGTTGTCCATTGTTTGCCTTCCTTTACCTCATAAAGAATAAAATTAAGAATCATGCTCCACACTTTGAGGCCGTTTGTACTTTAAAAGGGTGACGGTAAAATTCCACTGTTCGGTTAGACAAGAGTAGATCAAAAGTTGACGGTAGGTGCTATTGACTAGCTGCCTTCCTTCTACGCTATCAGTTCGAAATTATGAATATTTAACGCAGATATCGCAGTTAGTCCTTGAATAACTTTGTGTGAATATCAGAAAACCAACAAGTTTTTGGGCAAAGCCACATAATGGGCTATCTGTCTACCTCAAGGAATCTAACCCCGAATTTTAGAGTCACACGTCCGTAAATTTACCACTGACCCACCGGGGAACATTAGATTTTGTATTTTTAATACATTTGTTTACATTTACATGATTTAACTAGTTTGAAAGTCCAAAGTATTAATAACAGTATTACTACCAGATATATCTTTCTGTATTGGAAATAGAAAGATACATAGTTCGATTGAAATAAATATGTTTGATAAACATCTAGAGTTTATTGTCTCAGGATTTACAACGCTAAAATCAGGCGTTTGATTACTGTCGGTGGACACAGCAGATAGCCCAATGTGGTTTTGCTATTAGAAAAATAAACACATTATTATAACATTAATATAGACTAGTAAAAACGCCACCCTAAGGGCGGTTATTTGTGCTAGTAATTACTAATAGTAGTATTCATGCCTCATTGAAAAAAAAATTAGAAAAGTGAACATTTACTAAAAAGGGATTTTTTTTTCTGTTCGGGAAAAGTGTTATATCAAAAGTGGTACCGTTTATTGAAAAAAATAATAGTTTTTTAAGAACCCCAGTTTCTCAGTACTACATTTAAAAATGGCATTAATAAAGATATAATCAAACCCTCACAACAGTCCTAGTAAAAGTCGTGTTTTTGTTGTGAGGAGAGTAATTATATTTAAGATTGTGTTCTAGTATAAAGAAATGGTTGTTGCACATACCACATGTATTTTTCTATTTGTCTGAATCTTGAATACACAAAGTGTGAAAATGTTTATGGATTTTTGTTTGTGACACAGGTGTTTTGGTTACATACATAGGTACTGACATACATGCTACGTCCCTTATAGTAAGACATGGTACCGTTAAAATGGTTAGAATGTCAAGTTCAGGAGATCAATTATACAATAATACATTGTACCTTTCTAATAATTTGTTTTTATTTTTATAACATTGCTTACATTATAAGTAACAATCTTCGCATAGACGGTGAATGTGTTTTAAACATCGAACTTTATGGCCTTAAGCATCCTTAAGCTTGCGAACGGAAGTTAAATCTGACAGTCGGTTTATCCCTACTGCTGGGTCAGTTTTTCGTTTGCAGCTAGCTACCTCTGACTAAGATGTATTTTTTCCCGCATTGTAATCTGTGTTATTTTATTAGCTTATCTTCTGTGTGCACTTTTTGTTTTAGACCTTATTTTCTGAAAAGTTGTTTTAAAATATCATCCAAGATAAAGAGATATCATATTTATGGTCTTTTTTTTAGAAGTTGAAATTTAAATAAGTGTTAACTAATTTTTATTATTACCTTTATGTTACATATGTTCGTGTAGTATATATCGAAGTTCAAGCATCATTGTCGTTTTTATGTGAAAGAAATTTATATCAGATGGTAAGTATAAATAAAGTTGATTAATATAAGCAGCCTTTTATTTCACAAATGTAACGTATTCTTAGTTGTTGATGTTTTTAAGCCCAAGACAGCAATGACTCATGACATTGAATACTCATAAGTATCAGGTAACTGTAATGAACTTGAAATAAGATATGTTGCATTCGCTCGCTGTTCTCGGAAAGCTACATCTTGAAACATTGAAAAATCTACATGACTGCTTCTAGTACCAAGAAATGAAATATCAACATATAAAATATATAGTTTGTTAAACAAAAGATATTAATTATGGAGATTAAGATAAACGTTTTACTTATCACAATAATCTATCCTAATGACAGGTGGTTGTTCATGTGCATGGTTTCTGGGGGTGGTACTTCTTTTCAAGAGCATAGCGGAAGAACGTGTGGCATGTCCTTATACTGTAGTTGGCACTGCACGGGTGGGATTTTTGTGGTTAAATCCACGTGTCGTTATGTAATAAAGTATGTTCGTGCGGGGTGTGTGAAAAACATCAGGAAGTTGTGATAAAAGATTATGAGAGTAGGTATAAGATCGTTTGAACGGGCGTGGAGTTAATGTGACCCAATAGACACATAAATCTTATCACTAAAAGTAAATATACAGAAAAACAGACATAAACCTACATTTAATATGATAAATTAGAAAATTATATATCAATATAAATTTTGCTCCCCAGTGGCACAGCGGTATGTCCGCGGACTTACAATACTAGAAACCGGGTTTC
>NW_013665637.1:1093047-1103739 GCF_000517525.1 Limulus polyphemus | reverse complement strand
ATAAAAGATAACAGTTGAGGTTGCTCGAACATTAGTTGGGCTATGTTACTTAAAAATATTTGCAGCAGCATAAAAAATTTAAAAAAATCTGTTTTACAATCACAATGCTAGAACCTGTAACTAAATCTTTGAAATTAACAAAGAAAGATATGGTATCAGCAAGGAAATTCGTTACAAGTTAAACTAATGAAAATGAAAAATCAATAGTAAGGTTGCATGAAACGAGAAATATTAAAAATTAGAACCAAATTGAAGAGAGAATAAGTGAACAAGATAACTAAGTAAATTTAAATTTGTTTTCGCATAGAAAAAAACGATTTGGCAAAAAGCACTGATACAACGGACAAAGTTTGTGATATGGGAAATGAGTGTGTACTACCCAGTAAACTTCATACCTTTTTTTATTTTGGTTTCTCTCTCAGGGCAATACTGCACTACATAGATACTACGTTTTCCAGATATTAGAGTTGACATATGTCTAAAATATCAATACGCAGGTAGACACTCACCTGCAATTATGTTACTCTACCGATACATCAACTGTGTAAAAGTAAGTATACAAAACTGAATGGTGGATAACACCCCTCATGTACTTTCTAGTGAATGACTTATACAGGTAATCGTTAAAGTTTACCATCAGTATATTACGAGTTTTAGGAAGAAGGTGCGTTCCCAAGAACTATTCATTAGTTAGTATTGGAAATATTCTAGACAAATCCATATGACTTTAAAACGAAAGTACATTACTTGTTTAAGAAATTCAGTTTGACAACAGATTAAAGAAAACAATACCTAGAAAATAGAGATGATATTGAAATCAAATTCCATTTTGCTACATAACAGCGTGTAAATAACCCTGGTTCAATAGTTTATGTATCAAATTCAAAAGACAATAGAAATTATATTGGATATTATCTTTGATTCTTCAGTTGTCGAATCTGGCAGTAATGATATTTCCACATTGTTTACAAGCTGTAAGATCAATATCTAACAACTAGAATATTTATGGTACAACAGCCACGATCTTTCCCTTATTCTGTGGACAAATTAAGATCTTCTTAACTGTTTTAATGATATTATATTAATTAATGACTAAGATCGTTTGTCCTGCATTGAACTATTTCTAATACGGTATTCCGAAATATGATTTGAACTACAATAACAGGTTATTCGAGAATAGTTTCTTTAATAATAACTCGATCACAAAATAAGAGACAGAATATATTACTATCGGACAAAAAACCTTATTCGAGAAGAATAAAGACAATCTTAAACTAAAACAGCAACAGATAAATGTTGAACAAACAGATTTACAAAAACAACTTTTGTTTGTAATGTGTTAGGAATAAAGACATATGATCTAGATGACTTCTTAGAAAAGAACCAAAGCAAATCAAAATTCTGGCTTTGTTTAGAATTATTTTAGACACTCTGTGATAGCTTCCAGAATGCCTTACTACCCATATTTCTTGTTCATTCACTCTAATGGTAATTGAAGATTTAACATCTTTATATTCTCATGTGATTGCTAGAACAGCAATCACTTCAGGCTAGATTAGGAGATCACACATCATATCAACCTCAAATCAGGTTTAATATGGTTCAAAACCAGACAGACAGGCCCAACTAGAACCTTGTATTTTCTATAAATATTATTCACAGTTTCCATAATTATTTTCAATCAGGGTTTGAAGTCAGTTCCAGTAATGGTACTGAATCGTCAGTACTGTCGGTACCGGTACTGGTTTATAGTATATCATATGTTTAGAATAATATCTGTTATCACATTTCCCATCTTCGAAGTTTTGACTGAATGCCTCCTTTTCAGAATTATAAATGTTTGATGTGATAGTTTTGAGTTCATACTTCAGTCGATAAGCGAATCTCACCGTTAAATTCGATTAACAATTTAATAAATGGAATAAGTTGGATATTAAGTTAGAATTCTTACAATAAAGCTAATCCATTCTGCGTGTGTGTATGTATTTGTGTGTCTTATGTGTGTTAGAGTCCATCACCCACAGTTGGCTGGCTCGATTAGAATAATTTTTAAAGTGTACCTGGAAACTGTCTGATAGTTTACTTGGACCATTTTTGTTATAGAGATTTTTCTCGGGAAGGAGGGATAAAAAATATCCTGAAAAAGAGCATATTTCCACTTTTTATAGACTTAAAGACACAAGTGTTTAATCAATTAAATGAGTCAAATATTACCTTCCATTAATGAGGTAATTAGGGATTTAATAACAAAAGGAAGAAGAAAGGGAAGTATTTATACTATTTGTGCTTCCTTTACATGCACCCTCAATTGGTATTTACAAAGTAAGTTTTCACAGTAGCATTGTGCATTGCCTAAAAGTTTGAATGTGTGCTACTCAAATAAGGTCAAATGAGGTTGAACAAGTTAGTTATGCCCATGAATGGGCTGATTGTTATTCGTGTGAATTAAAGACATTAACTGTTTTAGCCTCGTGGATTGTGTGTTAATTAAGCCGGGGCAATGTTTCCACGAATTCTGGTGTAACCTTGTTAAAAAGTAGGACTTGTATAGGACATGCTTGAGTTATGTCATATGGTTAAAGACACTGATTTTCACTACCGCTGGCAATTGCATCACTAACTGGTCATGGATGGAGTTCACAAAAAAAAACAACTGTGAAAAGCAGGAACTTAAGAATATAATGTGGGTATTTTTGAGAGAAACATTTAGATAAGCATTTAAACGCAATGAGGCAGAATGGGAAGATAACATCCACCCTCCCTGCAACTGAGGAAATATTTATGTTGGCTGGTCCTGTACCAATCCAACACTACACCACCTAATGGGGAGTCTGGAGGAGTGCATCATCATAACACAGTGCAACTGATGACCACAAAAATAATATTTTTGAAAGCAGGCTAGCACTAGGTTTTAAACTATGCATGGAGGATGAGCAAGGATCCTCTGCCTGTTTTACTCATGTTAGTCCATAAGTGAGTACAGTCTGGATCAGACCTTGTTTAGGAATATGAGCAATACAACTTGAGCAGTCTTGTGGAACTACCCCATCTCATTGGTACTATATCACACTAGATCAACCCTACACTGTGCAGATGTTTATTAAGTATACTTTGACAGGCAGTACTTGCCAGTGAGCAGGATCTTGTAAGGGAATATAGGGCTTTGTAAAAATAGGGTAGGATAAAAAAAGAAAGACTTGCCCAGTCACAGGTGGCGTGATGTGTGAAGAAGAGTGACTGGAGGCTGTCTATAGCTCAATGAGGAAGAAATAGCTAGATGATAGAGATGGTGTATAACAAAGGTGTGAGGGGTCATCCACATTCTAATTCAAGCAATGTAATCCAATGGATGATGGAATTGAGCAGCCATTGAATGATAGGATAATGCCTGGAAACACTGGTCTTTATCTCTATCCAACAAAGAATATAACAAATAGATATGCTGCCAGACCCATCTGGTTAGTGGTGAGAGTAAAAGGAAAGAGATCACCAGTGGATGAAAGACTCCATAGAACGAAGAGACAGGATCAAGAAATATGAAAGTAAGAAGTGCAGGCCAAATAACTATGGAATGCATTAACAAGTCAAAGGAAGCAATCAGGATCCAAACAGGAATAAAGATGAAAAATGGAAGGAAGAGATGTATGGGTGAACACACTCTCAAACTCATATTCCACAGACGTTTTGCAGAGAAAAGCATGATCCAGTTATAGAGGGTTATAGGAGCAATGAAATAGAGTGTGAGAAAAATCAGTAGCATATACATAAGAACATCAACGACTACCAATGGAAAGGGTCAAAGTTTCAAGGGACAGTTGATATAAGGAGCAAAATCCCAAAGGGTCAATGGGAGGTAGAATAGGGGCATGGAGAACAACATTACCAGTTAGGTAAGCTAGGAAGATGGGGAGAGCAATGAAGATGAAAGGAATGAAAGAGCATAGTAAGAACTAGAGAGGTAATAACCCGCAGGAAATGGTAAAACTGGAAAGTTGCCAAGAGAGCTGCCTAGTAACCAACAATAATCAAGATAGGCAAGCCCTCATTGAAAAGCCATGTGAATAACTCATACAGATATGGAACAGAAGGATAAGAAGGACGGACACGGAGACCAGCAGTGATAAGCAACTTCCAGTAATAAACATCTAAGGAGAAAAGGCAAACAGAATAAGACAGGAAGAAAGCTACACGTGAAAAGAGTCCCAATTGTCAGGCAAGAAACTGGACAAATCCCACATGTGGAGCTGGAGTGATGACTCAGCTGAATGAAAGAGATAAGTACAAGGCTTGAGGATCAGGACAGCAGAAGAGGGAGAGGGGTATGAAGCTAGAAGTCTCAGCAGAGGAAACCACGATTGAGCTGGTCAATAAGTACTATCAAAATGACTCGACCAGGAATGTCCCAAATGAGGGAGAGAACAAAAGGGAGGAGATGAATAGGGGGTAAGCATTAAGGAAGAGATTGACCAGTCCTGATTGAAAACATCCACCACTAGTGCTAATGGATGTCGAACATGTGATCAGAATAGGAGAGGTTTGGCATTGTTATAAGTGGGAATGCCAAGGTGAGAGCAAAGCGATCTATAAACACAGGAATTGAGGGACAACTCCATGAAAAATATCGGGCTGTGTCTCGAAAGATATCCATGACTAGCTTCAGGGCACCCAGAACATGACAGTCCACAAGATGGACATGTAGAGGAAGAACCCAAAATAGGAATTTGAGGGTTCAAAAACACAAAGAGAGAAATCGATTGCCCCCTATTGATTGGTGTATGATACTATAGTTGAGTTTTCCAAATGGATCATCACCAGACAGCCACGTACAACTAGACGAAAATAATCTAAGGCTTGGTGAACCACTAAAAGGTCCAAAAAGTTAACATGGAGGATCAACTCATCTGGTTCCATCAATCCAAAATCTTGAAAGAGTTGAGACAAACATCCAAACACACCATGGAATCATATGTAAAAAGATGAAGAACTAGGTTCTAGGGAGGAAGAGGAACGCCCACCCTAGTATTGGTCCTGTCGAGCCACGAGATGAGATCATTGTACAGGGAAGGGAGAAGATGGATAAGGGAAGACAAGCGATCCAGAGTGATGTTTCATTGATTGTATGGAGTCCACTGTGAAAGGTGCATGTAAGCATGACTCAATGGAACAAGTGTTTTCATGGAAGTCCTTAAAAGAGAGAATCTTTCATGCAGGAAGAGAAAGAGAGGATAGAGATGTGTAAAGCAAACTCACCATGGCCTGCAAACGAACAGAGAATGCTATGCACTGCTTAGACTGTAATTGAAAAACATACCCAAATGAACAAGATACTGTGTGGGTGTAAGGTAAGACTTCTTCAGTTTATCCAGCAAACCTAGATAGCTGCCTTCTGAAGAAGAGAAGGTATGATCGGAGGAGATCTGTCAGGATGGAGCTAAAAGAAACCAGACATCCATATAATGGTGGAATCTCAATCCCAAGCCATGAATGTGACGAGCTAAGTCATGCACAACTCAACAAGATACTTATGATGCCGATTTCAGGCCAAAAAAAGAGCTCAGAACTGATACATTCGACCTTGATGTACACACTGGCGGTAAGGTCTGGATGCTTTGGAGATGTAGATGTAAAGGTAAGCATCAGAGATGTCCACCTTGGTCATCCAAATCACAAGAGAAAACGTCAACTGGAGGGTGAGAAAACATTTCACGGTAAAACAAGAAAGGACAAGAAACTGACTGAGACATGAAAGATCTATGACCAGATGCCAATCCCTGGTTTTCTTTGAACAACAAACAGACAGGATTATAATCCTTGAGAAGGGTAGAGAAAAACCCTTTCAATAGCATTCCTGTTCAAAAGGTTTGACACCACCTCAGAGAGATGCTAACTAGGTACGCTATTTCCTGGACTAGAGAAATGAGTAGGAACAGGAGAAAGAGAGACGGAGAGGAAAACAAAGGGTAAGGTCTACTCATAAAACTTGTCGCATTCAATGGTTGGCCAAAAGTGAAATCCATAGATTCACAAGTTGAGACAAATGTGCCCCACCATCCCAGAGTCTATAGAGCAGTCATTGATGAGACTGTTGGTGCTGAAATCTGGAAGAACAGGTGGGAGAAGCGGAATGGGATGGAAAAACAAGGAGCAGAAAGGAGTCAGGAGGATGGGAGGCTACAATTGGAAGCAAAGGGGCATCGGAAAGACAGGAAAATAGGGAAGTCAAGGAAATTTGGTGGCGCACAACACCAGCCTGTGACCATAAAGACTTGGATACACCACCAAAACACATTAGCAAAAGACAAAGACCCCCGAGATAAGAGGGAGCTAAAAATACTTGAGCAAGAAGGGTATATTTCCCCAACAAATCCCAACAAAGAGTGACCAGTTTAGAAGGGACAGAGCTGAGGAAGAAGAACACGCCAATGTAAGAAAGGAAGGGAATGAGAGACTGCCAAACACTCATCGGGAGAATGATCGATTGCTTCCAAAAGGAAATGGATGGAGGACAGATAACATAAAAGGGTGGTAAAGGTAAGACAAAGGTGAAAAAACTGAGATTGAGAATGACTAACAGATGACAATGAATTAGAACCCAACCCTGACTTCAGAGTTTAGGAGTCCAAGAAAAGGGCTTCATCTTGATTGTAAGCCAAAACATATATACAACCAGTCAAGGAGGATGAGTCATAGTGGCACCAGAGTGAAGTTGAGACAATAAACAATTTCATCATTGACTCATCTATCAGGACATACTCATCTATAGGAAAAACATACTGTTCAGAAGAAAAGGCTGAAGAAGAATAGAAAGTAAAGAATAATAAGAAGTAAAGAGCCAGGTCGCATGCAATACTCCATGACCTGCTGGACAATAGCCAGTGGAGACACATGAGATTAGATGTAAACCTCAAGGGTAGTGGTGAGTGAAAACGTTTGCATATAGAGGGAATTGGGAAAAGTTAAATGTGTATGAAAGTTAGATATTGTATCAGAACTCTTAATATTATATCGACGGTGATAAACATGCAAATGCCGCAATGAGGGGAAATAAATCTGTTTTGGACACTAGAAACTAGAAACTAGATTATAAAGGGATTATGATCACCAAAATAAGTTTATTATTCAGGATAAACTGAAATCAAACTATGAAAAAGAGTTGATTAATAACTAACTTTATGCAATTAACTTATAATTAAGCCAATAACCCAAAAGTGACACTGGTAGACTTAATAGAAGTTATGACTATAAAAGAAATCAGAGAAAAGCAGATGTAATAGCCAAATGGATATTAGATACATTCTATTAGCAAAGAACCATATCAAATTAAACTGGGTGCACCTGATCACCTGAAGTGCTTTAATTAATTAATTTTTCCTTACTGAACTGGTGATAATCATTGTTCTTGGGCAGCTAAGCACCATATTCACACGCATAGCTGAAAATAATTGTTCTAAAAACAACATAGTAAAATGTATTACAATGATCTCTAAGTTTTTTAACTTATATTACTACAGTCTTGGACAAAATGTTTGCATATTTTGTAACTAATAAGATCATTATTATTAAGATGCAATACAAATACACTTAGTACTGTTAAACTGAGACATATTATGTTAAACATATACATATGTAATTTGTATAATGAGACAGGTTCTATGGACATCATGAACAATTAATTAGAACAGTAAACAATTTTATCAGACATCTCTAGAAAGACGTATAATTTAGCATTTTATCTATCACAACAAAAACCTTAACAAAGCAGATGTAATGACAAAATATAACATTAAATTATTATAAATGGCGTCTGCAACGTTATATCAATTCATATTAAACATTCAGTACTTGGTTGGTCTTCCTCATGCTCTAATAACCTTCACAATGCAACGTGGAATCCTGTCAACTGTTATTTAATCCAAAATTGTTACTAGAAGGTACTGCAACTCAGCTATAGTAGCTGGTTTAGGGTCGTGGCTAGAAATTTACTGGCTCAATTCTGTCCAAGAGTTCTCAATGAAATTAAAACCTGGAGACTTTGTTGGCCATGGCGATCTTGCAACGTCCTCTTGGTCGAGATAATCCTGTACAATACACACACACTGTGGGCAGTGGCATTTTCCTCTTGGAACACAAAGCTATTGTCAAACCTTTCCTTAGCAAATGCAGAAATATTGTTTCTGTGTGATGCATATAAGAGGCGCCATTGAAGTTTCCCTGGAAGATATAATGAGCAATTTTTTTCACGATGATGAATAGATGCCCAAATATGTACTACACATCTCATGTGTGTTCCTTGTGGGAAAAACAGTCTCCCCTTATCTATTCTCCAGAAAAATGACGAACACGAATCCTACAATCAGGTTTAACAAGCTGGAAACAGGGCTCGTCTAGAAATATGGCATGTCGCCAGTGTCCCAACTTTAAGTTGGCATGCTGTCTTGCCCAAGTAACACGGTGACAGTCATACATTATGGCTAATATCGGTTTGCATATATCCCTGCTTGCAAAATAGCATTGTTTGGTCAATTTCCCTATCATAAGGTGCTGCAAGACTTATTTAGACCTCGGGCAGTAGTTTTTCGGCTTCTCCCAATTGGCTTTCCTAGAACATTTCCTGTAGTCTGATAGGAAATAATATCTAAGCAATTCAGAACCAGCTATCCAAATTATGAGAAATATATAATCTATGTAACGTTTCTATATACGAGGTTTTATGGAGCTTTGTTGTAAAAGCTGACTTTCAATATGGCTCATAAATATATTTGCAGATTTAGGAGCCATTTTGGTACCCATTGCAGTAACGTCAACCTGAAGGCAATGTTCGTTATTGAATTCGAAGTTGTTTAGGGTAGATTTCAGAATTTCAAGTCCTTCTTCGTGTGGAATACGAGTCCACTGTACACAGGAGGGTGTTAGGTGGTAAATGTTAGTTCAAGGGTTTGAAAATCAGAAAGTATGAAGATGGCGTTATCTTCTTTAAGTATGTAAACTAAGCAGTCTCATGACCTATGCCTTTTTGTATTAATATGGTTGCACAGTATATGTTTTTCACAACTCCAGGATGACGTGAGTTATGTCGAAACATGTAGAGTGTCTTTTAAGATCGCTAAATGGTCTTAGAATAAAGATTTTAATTGTGTTATACATAATGTTGATCGTTTGAGTATTTTAATAAATTTTAAATATTTACACAAGTTTCTCAAATGTAACTTTTTAATTAATACGACTCAGTTTTTAACATCATAGAGAAACTCAATACTATCCTTATTTAAGATCTAATTATTTTTCTGTTTCATTATTTCTATAGTTTCTCTAATATTTCTAGCCGTCATATTATTTGGCTAGGGGCTGTAGAGCTGATAATACAGGAATTTTTTTTATGTAAAGTAATAACAGAATTTGGACGGAAGTTCTTAGTAATATTCATGAGTTCTAAAGTGGTATATTCAAGAATCTTTTGCCATTTGTTACAGGAATTCTTGCCATGAATTTCAATTGTGACGTCAGCAATCACTAGTTTCGACTTTAAATGGATATTCTTGGACTTACTCCTTGGGCTTCCATACACTTTTCTGACAGCTTGATTATCGCCTCCACGTCTTTTGGTGCCCTCTCCTTTAGGAACAGTAACATGTCAGTTGAGCATGTGATATTTAACTGTTTACGTATTAGTAGATCTGCTAGTCCCTCAAAACTATTCTCATATTTGGTCATGTCAGTCCATCTTGTGAAGTATCGCAGTAGACGTGTCACAAATTAAAATACAGTTTCTATAGTGCCAGGTTTGACTTCTCTGAACTTTCGACGAAAACCTTCTTCAGTAAGTTCATAGCGTTTCAGCATGGCCACTTTTTACTTGTCATAGCTCATGGCATTATCTGACGTTATGCCTGCATACACTTGTAGGCCTTTTCCTGTTAAAAGAGCTGAGACAGATTGCCCAGTCCCCTTTGTCCCAGTTTTGACTTTGGACGAATCTTTTGTACCTCTCCAGGGAAGCATCCATGTCATTTTTCTATTCATCAAATTTGGGCAGCTTGGGTCGGCTAGCCCTGACCTCATTGTCATTCTTGGGTCTTTCTTTCTGTTGGGTGATCTCAATTTTTGCTCTTATTCTCTTTATTTTTAGTCTCTCCTCTCGCTCTTTTTCTTCTTTCTCAATTTGTGCTCTTATTTTCTCTCTCTCTCTATGTCCAGTCTTTCTTTTCTTTCATTTTCTTCTCTTTCTATTTCTTCCTTTAGTTTTCTTCCTCTCTTCTATACCTATGCTCTTCTCTCTCTAATTCTTGTTGTTGTTTAACAAACTCTCGTAGTTCGCTTTTAGCCGAAGATGCTCACCTCTTTTTATCCATTTATCAAAATCTGTTGACATAGTTATATAGCGAGATTTCAGTCTGTACACTATTTTCGCCACTACTATCGTTGTGGGGATACAGGCATACTTATACCGCCGTTTACCACTTTATAATCTCGGCTGGCTCCACAAATATCAGGATTTTGATATATGTAGGCTGGGTATTTTTTTACAATAGGTGTCTGTGACTTGTTGGCAATAAATTTGAACAATAAACGGACAGCACACGATCCACTTGTTTTAAAATAATATATTCAAAACAAGCCAAACGTATGTACAAAAATTCTTTACACTGTAGGATATCATAGTTTTATCTAAAACTAAATAATACTCTTTTCTTA
>NW_013665637.1:1081418-1092215 GCF_000517525.1 Limulus polyphemus | reverse complement strand
TATGTACAAAAATTCTTTACACTGTAGGATATCATAGTTTTATCTAAAACTAAATAATTCTCTTTTCTTATAAGAAGTCCATACAGCCTAATTCAGTTACTTCAGAACCCAATTGACAAGGCGAATTATTCTTCTCTATTCCTTTATCACTTACGTTACCCCGTGGAAAAAGTTTGTGGTAAATTGTAGATAATCATGGCCTGCTATTTGTACGTGTACATCTTGGACTATCTATGCTTATGTAACCATATTGTTTGCCTTTTCAAAGAAGTAAAAAAAAGGATAAGTGAAAAGTAAACCAAGTTATAGTTAACAGTGAAAGAAAATGATTTAATAATTTAAACAAATGAAGATTAAAAAGGTCCATTCTTCTTTGTAGTCAAAACCAAGTCATTACCATTTATTTTTTCAAATTTTAGTATAGTCCTATTCGTTGTTTTTGTTTGAAATGAAGAGTTTTTACCTGGTAAAACTCATTGGCTGTTTGCACTTTTTAGCTGTGTTTGATGGAAGAAAAGTTCACATAAACAGTAATTTTAAACTAGACGTTGTGGCAGCTTTCGATAAGGTGATCTGTAATGACTCACAGTATATTTCCACGAACAGTTTCCTACACTTAGAAGACGACACACTCCATTATTCTGCTTACTGGGACTTCAGGCCAGATGTTCTTCACGGGGATTAGCTTGATGAGAATCTATATTGTTTATTACGGTTTTAGCATAACAAGAACCCTCTCATTTTTCTTGCTTTTATTGAATTAGTTTAAGCGGCCGTTTAACGCCCTTTTGTTCCCACTTATTTTCTTATCCAAGGCTTCAGACAAAAAATAAAGAAGTCGCTTAGGGAATGAGCATCTCGAGTAAGTCTAGGAAGCCCCCTTCCCATTTATATCCTTTTGCTAATGTGCACAAATTTCCCAGATAAGGAGAGAACGAGTTTAAACGTCACCAAATGGGCGTCTGTCTGAAACCCCTAAATGGTCCTTATCGTAACAATTTGCACTAGCTGAGTTCCTGGCCTTTTATCATTTAATGGGAGTCACGTCGTTTACATACTATGACAATGGAGTCTCTCCAGCTGTTCAAGTACTGCTTGTTAATGTTTAAAAAGTTCTGAACATTATGTTCAAATTGCAGAATGGAACATTCGGACAACTTTGGAAGAAATATGGGAAAATGCTGGGCTCTTAAGCATCTTCGACTGCCTCTTTCGAAATATGTACCGTAGTGGATACTTGGCTTTTGTTGACATTGACGAACTAGCTGTCTCTCGCTCTCTTATGAGTTTGAACGAAATTGTGGAACAGCTGCGAGGCAAAGAGTAAAATATTGTTGAATGCTGTCTCCACAGCCGTGTTTATTGCACAGCCTTTCCTGATGATCCTCGAGCGCTAACTTTTCAATACCACTAATCAGACTCAAATACGTTCTATTTGAGCATATATCATGGATTAAGTTTGGGACTTGGAAATATTTTGCTACATCGGATCTTGTGGAACAATAAGGCAGCCATACAGTGAGAAAATCAATTATTCAAGACAACATTCAGGTTAAAGTTCATCATAAAGTGGCGTACGTTCATCATTACAGATACTACGGAGATAAACGAAATAAACCAACATAGTTTGCGAACAAGACCTGTATTTATGCATACCGAAACCAACTTGCGAAAACAGTCAAACTTCTTTTGGTCTAGAATTAGAAACGTTTAACAATTAATTTCTGTTTATTACGCTCATCAAAGGGCGCTAATTGGTAATGTATGTGTATTTATAGTTGAATTTGAAAGTAAGTAAATGTTTTTATTTTAACTAAATCGTAAAGCTCGACTTACAAACGCTGTTGGATAAAACTTTGATTTCGTTAGTTTTTGAAACAAAAATAAGAATATAAGGAATATCTATACCGTCACTCAGCTTAAGCACACACTTACAATACTCATCTTTTTTTTATTGAAATTCACAGATGGAAATATGTCTTATGAAATCTCAAAAATTATGAAATCAGTGAGGATATAGTTCACTGTAAAAAATTCCCGTAAAAATACATGTAATTAACCGTTATTTTCAATGTTAAAAACCTTATTTTAGAATATGGTTAAAACCATTAAAATAACATAAAAATACTATAGAGATAATATACACTTAAGTTTTACTGAAACTCTCATTAAGTTTTTATAATGTACAGAACCATTTTTCAAAACACTACCATGTCCACTAAGTTCAATGTAAAACCATTTAAAAATACTTTGACAGCAAAAAAGCAGCATTTTAAATTGACTGTGAAGTGCAATTCGATTGTTTGTTTGATTGTTTGTTTTTAATTTCGCGCAAAGCTACACGAGGGCTATCTGCGCTAGCCGTCCCTAATTTAGCAGTGTAAGACTAGAGGGAGGGCAGCTAGTCATCACCACTCACCGCCAACTCTTGGGCTACTCTTTTACCAACGAATAGTGGGATTGACCGTCACATTATAACGCCCCCACGGCTGAAAGGGCGAGCATGTTTGGTGGGACGGGGATTCGAACCCGTGCGATTCGAAGATCTATATTTTATACACAGTTGCATTTTCCCTGCTAGGGGTCAGCACTCTTACCTTGACTGCATGGTTGAAATTTATTATTTATATATATGTTATTTTATGTGGATAAACCATGTAAAGTGTTGAATTGTAGAAGAAAAAGAAAACCTTGACGTTTACAATAAAACCATTACTTTTAAAACATTTCTTTGTAGCTTGATGAAAAAAACGCAAGAAATACATGCATCAAAATATATTTTAATATGGATTAAACATTAACTAAAAACCGTTTCGTTGTGAACTGTCAGTGCAAAAATACTTGAAATACATGGTAAAACAATTATTTTATGTGGATTACACATTATTTAAAAGTATTTCTTTGTATAATGACAGTGAAAGACACTTTAAATACATGTTAAAACAGATTTTATGTAGGATAGCCGTTAACTTAAGGGTATTTCCTTGTAGAATAATTGAAAAAAACACTCAAAATACCGACTTAAAATTTAACGGTGAATTACTGTGAATTAGTTTGAGGTTCTGAACTTATTTTTATGGTAAAAGGTTGCTGATCTTTTTCCCGCAAATTAACAGGGAAATTTTTTGCAGTTATCCATACTGCATCTGACAAGGGTTTAGCACCATTACTAGTCACTCTACTCTGAGAAACACAGTTGAGATTTGTTAGACTTGCAGAAACTACAATTAAAAAAGCTGAAATGTAAACAACCTTTTCTGAGTATAAATCTCACTAAAGCATTAATTAGCCAGAGGTTGTTGAAGTATAGTTATCTTCCATAATTTTTGTATTTTTATAACGGAAAGAAGGTTACAAATGACATTTTCTTCTTCGTGAAGTATATTATTTAAAAGAAATATTTCAAAACATCAAAACTCAGTTAAACTTATCATTTTACCTCAGTTCACGAGGTAAATACGTTCAATATTAAAAAGTCTTAGGTAATTTAGACTCGTTTTACTTCTATTCTATATATTTATCAGTAAATAAATTCTGTTTGAAAACCTTTTTAAAGCTTTTCCGTTTTCTCTTTAAATTTATTGCAGTTTTAAAGTTTGGAGACGACTTGAAAGGGTAGTGAAAAAACATTTTACAAATGTGCAACGTTTCAACAAGCTTATGTCATTATCAGGTATCATAACCTTGTCGAAATGGTGTACGTTAGTAAGAAAGTTTCTTTCACTACCCATTCAAGCAGTCTCTAAACTTTATTTTCTAAAAAGTGGGTTTCTCTAAATCAAATTTGTATTGCAACTTTGCTTTTTATTAAGGTGATAAAATTAAGTTTGCATCGTCACTCACGTCATAGCAGATACACTACGAAACGTATATAAAATGTATGTTTACTTATGACAGATGAATACAAAAATATTTGGCAATTCTTGGAACATGAATTCCGCATTTATGGCAACTAACGAATAAATTCAAATTTGTGGCTTACTTAAGATTCAGAGTTTTAACATTATATTATAATATTAATGATGCTTCATTGCATTATTATGAATGTTGGTTTGTTTATGTTTTTAACACAAAACTGCCCAACCAGTAACTGTACACTGTGAGGAATCGAACCCAAGACTTTAGCGTTATAAGTTTGTTTGTTTTGAATTTCGCGCAAAGCTCCATGAGGGCTATCTGCGCTAGCCATCCCTAATTTAGCAACTCTTGGGCTACTCTTTTACCAACGAATAGTGGGAGTGACCGTCATATTATAACGCCCCCACGGCTGAAAGGGCGAGCATGTTTGGTGACGGGGATTCGAACCCGCGACCCGCAGATTGTGAGTCGAGCGCCCTAACCAACTGCTGTTATGAGTACATAAACTTATTGGTGACTCAGTGGGGAGATGCATTGTTGTAATAATATATTGCACTTCAATTATTTGTGATATTTTGTGACATACAACAACTCTGAGCAGGTGAATGAACGATTTAAAGGAACAATTTTTCTGTGAAATCGATATGAACTATTATACTTCGGACTGTTGGTTTCAAACGCCGGTCACTTCACTTCAAGGCAAGATACATAAACCAAACAACATTGTTATTCTCTTTAAGAATAGTACTGTTAAACCTGTTTATGTACATCAACTTAGAAGAGATAGTTACTATTTTACAAAACTCTAAAGACCAGTAGCATGCGTAGGAAAATATTTTCATCTTTGTAGGAAAATTATTCTGAAGTAAACTTAACAGAAAATTGGATCTACTGTGAAGTGTAATAAATCAAAAGTTTGTTTGCTTGTGTGTAATTAAGCACAAAGCTACACAATGGTCTATCTGTGCTCTGCCCACCTCGGGTATCGAAACCCGGATTCTAGCGTTGTAAGTTCGCAGACATACCGTTGTGCCACTGGGGGGCGTATAAATTAAAAGAGCAGAACGTTTAATTTTCATTTATAATGAATATTAATACAAATAATTCATTCGATAACTTTAATAATAGCAACATGTTTAGACAGGTTTTGACGTAGTTGGAAATATTAACTCGTGAATTGAATGTATAATGTGTAATTCCAGTATAGCGCTAATTGATATTTATGTACAGATTAATGTTATTATACTAAATTATGTTATAATTATCACTATTTGAATCTAATATACCTGATACTAGTTTCGTTACTCCATGCATATCATATGAAGAAAACATTTAATATATAGCGTTGGCAATTTTAATATATATTTTCTTAATACTTGTTTGTGCTACTATAAAAAGTTTTTATAGAAAAAGTAGTACTTTTGAGGTAATCTATGAATATTCATTGCGTCATTGTAAAAGGTTATTAAGAATAGAGAGAAGTACCAATAATTTCCTGATCCTTTCCCCCAAAGGCAAAGTAAATAACATCAAAATTCTAGCAAAGAACAAATACTTCAAAGAAAGTAAATACACCGAAGCAATCCTCATCAGGAAAAAAACAATCTAACATCAATAGAGAAAAGGATGTTCTATGTAATCACCCTTCATCCACCGAAAATGACATTTCCATCTTGCTTATATTAATTTATATGTCATTGTATATAATTTACAGCTTGACGTTTTATCTTTATTTATATCATATTGGAAACTAATAATACATTTAACTTGTAAAATTTATAACAACACTTTATAATGTACAAATAGGTTCATATTTTAAAGAATACATATTATAAAATGTGATAAACAACAAGTTAGATGAAACTAACATATTCAATATGTCTTCACTCTGGAATTAGAACCACAGTTATGTGTTCGAAAATCTCTGTGTTTTTGTTTCTGTAATGCAGCCCACTTGATAAAAGCTTACAACCGAAACGTTGGGGAATAAAGTGGTATTTTATCTGAAGACAAATGTCATTCAATTACTCAAGTATGTGAAAAATACTTCTGTTAGAACTACAGGAACTACAAACTGGAAGAGCATAATATCAGACAAGTGTCATCTTTCCCGGTCAAAGTAACAGATGTTTCTGACTTAAATATTCAATATACTTTGTGGAAACATATCATCTTTTAAAACATTTTACTAAGTCCTTTTTTTGCATGTATTGTAACTAAACAATAAGAAAAAGGAAATTATTTTCTTATTCCATAATAGACTAGTTTAAAATATACATTGCACTACTAAAAGTTTCCCGAATGTTTAGCTACAGGAGATCATTGTTTATTGAGGAAAAAAAAGAAAAACATCTTGCATCATTCACCTTAGTCGAAATTGCTGTTGGAACATGACAAATGTTTAATCGTTAAGTTGCAGGAAAAAGGAGTTCGAAATCATTTTGGAAATAAATTCACAGGGACATTACTGCATTCATTATGACTACGTTTAGAAGTGATATAGGTGCAGTGCTGTTTACATCAATGTAGGTACTTTGAAAGAGGTGGGAAATTCTAAATTTATATCATTTGTTTTCTTTTTTATTGTAGTTAAGCTACAATAAAAGCTACACAGTGGGCTATCTATGGGATCGAAACCTGGTTTTTAGCGTTATAATCTTTCGGACTTTCCACTGAGCCACTCGGGGCGAATTTTATATCATCCCCAAAAATGCTCAGCATTATTTTTAACAGAAATAGGGTTTTAACAACTGGTTGCAAACAATGTAGAATAACCACAATTGCTTCATTCAATTTCATATTAAGAAACTGTTTTAGGTAAAGCTTAAAAGCAACGCATCCAACTTTTGAATTAAGCTTGGCTTTTAATTTACAGTGACCAATATTTTAAAGCTAGTTTGATTTTTAGTTGAAAAATTAAACAAATGGGTTTGTTAGGTAGGGAGTACACCTTAGTATCTCAAATAATGAATACAAATTGTCTAATGTCCGTTTTTTTGTCATAAAATCCATAAATGTCATTTTAATTTTTTAATTGCTGTCTGCGAGATCAGATAGAGAACTTGATTGCTGTTTTACCTAAGTTTTTGTCTAAAACCTCTCTTACGTAGTAGTGGGTTGGTAGATTAATGCCTGCTTATTGCAAGTGGTTGGTCTAATATCCTAAATGGATAACTTTCTTTCTTTGTTTTTCTACTGACATGTAAAAACATTTACACATATTTATGCATTTTTTGTAAGTCATGAAGAAGAGTACATAAAGGGCCTTACATTATTTGAATGGCTTGTATGTTTAAAACAAAGTCACATTAAGCCATCTACTGTGTCCACCAGCGAAAGTCGAGCTCTGGATTTTAGCGTTGTAATTCCGTAGATTTGGCCCACCGGGAGATTGTTTGAATAGTAAACTTCTCAATACCATTTTTTAAAACTGAATTACTGTAACATTCAAATTTGACGTGTTTGAATAGTGATGCAATTAGCATCGAGTTATATTTTGAAGTTATTTTCATAAAACCACATTCACCAACCTTTTCATGTATTTATTTTTTTAATTTAAAAATAACTAACACACTTAAACTATAGCATTATCTACTATAGTATTTTTCTATCTAGTTTTATGTATTATTTTATTATAATAAATAAGTATTTCCATAAACAACTACAGCTTTCTTCAGGATATGATGAATAATGTAATTTATCATTATTTACCGAAAGTAATCTCTGTACTGTGCATATTCTCAGTGTGTGTTCAGTCACCTTGGTATTGAGTTTTAGATTCCATGGACTTAACTTAGAAAAAGCTTTTATGAGGCAGTGGGCACATCAAACATATCTTATTGTGTAGGTACAGCTTTGCGCTTAACGACAGACAAAAAAAAAAAGCTGAAAAACTGGAAAAAACATTTTTTTAAATCTCCCCGCAAAAAATATCTAAAAGTTATATTTAATAAAATTAGAGGTTAATTAGTTTTTGTTTTTTTTATTTTCACGCAAAGTTACACATAGTATAGTCGTATCTAATTTTGAACTGATAGTTTTTTTTGTTTTTAATTATGCACAAAGCTACACAAGGGCTATCTGTGCTCTGCCCACCACGGGTATCAAAACCCGGTTTCTAGCGTTGTAAGTTCGCAGAAATACCGCTGTGCCACTGGGGGGCTTGAACTGATAGATAGAAGGAATACAGCTACTTAACGGCATAACTCTCCAATTCTTGTCTTACCAAATAGTGAGATTTAGTTGTTACACTTATAATACTCCAATGGACCCAAATGGTGGAGACAATGTTTTTTTTTGTGCTGTTTACTAGCTACCTTTTCTTTAGTCTATCAGTTCTAAACTAGGGGCGGGTATGCGCAGATAACTCTAATATAGCTTTTCACGACAATTCTTGAAAACAAACAAACGGTTTTATTAAATAAATTAAACCGTTAACTGAATATTCGGAAAGCGTTTATTTCAGCATTATTAAAGACCCATTAAAACACAATTCTTCATTATTTTTGAACTATCAAAAACACATGCGTAAAAGCAGTTATTTCAAATTGGCTATAAAAACTTTGAGGTTAGCCTTTAAAATACGATGAGGTTTAATATTTTTATGCTCAAAAAGCTAGATTAGTAAAATTTTGTGTAATTTTTTCTCATTTCCTAAATAGTGTAAAGTCTTAGCAATACGTACGTTTAGAATGATAGAAAAACATTAATGAGACGCAATAGTTGTATTTGTGCAGATATTCCCCAGATACATAACTGTAGGTTAAAGTTTCTAGAAATTATTTTGTTTGTAGTTAAGCACAAAGCTACACAATGGATTGTCTGTGCTGTGCCAATTGCAGGTATCGAAACCCAGGTTTTAGCATTATAAGCCATCAAACTTATAGATGAGCCATTGGAGAGCAAGTTGCTAGAAGTCTGAGATTGATCATATTGAAAGTTTTAAAAAGACAGGGTTCATGATAATTCTAGAGTTAGAGTGAATACCTACTGATCTTAAAGTGCAAAAAACAACTCGTTTGAGATGAACTAAAAACCTCGGAATATGAAATCAACAAAACTTGAAATTTACACAACATAAAAATAATATAATGGAAATTATATAACTGATTTCTTCTAGGGTGATTAACGTTTTATCTATACCCAAGTGAGAAGACTTGATAGTTATTTTTTAATAATGGCTAAAGTCACAGTATCATATTTAAAGGGTTCAAAACTCGAACTGTTGGACAATTGTTTTAGAATAAAGACAATTTGTTCTCGTAATTTAAAAATTCAGAAT
The DNA here is from genome assembly GCF_000517525.1 of Limulus polyphemus. Taxonomy (NCBI): domain Eukaryota; kingdom Metazoa; phylum Arthropoda; class Merostomata; order Xiphosura; family Limulidae; genus Limulus; species Limulus polyphemus. The sequence continues at coordinate 1,083,076 of NW_013665637.1, read as the reverse complement.
GTTTTAAGAATTTTTATGACTACAGTACAAAATTGCGCTAGTATATGACCTTAAAGATATCAAGCAAGTACACTGTAAAGCTGGAAATTTAAGTCTAGGGAGTCGTTTCTGGGATTATAAGCTCAACCATGTCACTTATTAGTGAGGCGTGCGTATTCCTATGTTAAATATGCTTATCCCCTATTAACTGTTGTTAAGGTTCTGCTATTTTAAATATTAGACATGTATATAAGCGACGCTAGATGCACTACGTATGGAATAAGAAATAAAGTTTAAAACTTTCTTTTAATTTTAAACTATTGATTCCAACTAACGTCTACTCTTTGGATTTACCAACCTCTTCTTGAGAACTGTAGTGTCTTTATCACTGTCAATTTAGTTAAGATATTTCATTTTGCACACATCCAAGTTCTCAGTCCTTCAGATCAGAAGGCCTCCCAGTGGCACAGCGATATGTCTGCGGACTTACAACGCTAGAAACGAGATTTCGATACCCGTGGTGGGCAGAGCACAGATAGCCCATTGTGTAGCTTTGTGCTTAATTCCAAACAAACAAACAGATCAGAAGATTTGAAAACTACAGGGGATAAAAGAAAGTAATAAGTCTGAAGCTCTGCTTGGCTTGTTTATTTTAACGCTTGTTTGTTTGTTTTAAATTTCGCGCAAAGCTACACGAGGGCTATCTGCGCTAGCCGTCCCTAATTTAGCAGTGTAAGACTAGAGGGAAGCCAGCTAGTCATCACCACGCACCGCCAACTCTTGGGCTACTCTTTTATCAACGAATAGTGGGATTGACAGTCACATTATAACGCTCCCATGGCTGAAAGGGCGAGTATTTTTGGTGTGACGGGGATTAGAACCCGCGACCCGCAGATTACAAGTCGAGCGCCCTAACCACCGTGCCATGTCGGGCCTTATTTTAACGCAAAGCTGCACAATGGGCTAACTGAGATGTGTCCGCCATAGGGATCGAAACCTGAGTTTTAGTGTTATATGTCCTTTACAGCGTACCAATGAGCCAGTGTTATATGTCCTTTACAGCGTACCAATGAGCCATTGATAGACATTAAAAAAATCCAATGAAACTGGTTTTCATATGATATTCATGTGAAAACTCTTGTTTGTTGCTAAGCGAAAAGCTACATAATAAGCTATCTGTGCGGTACCCATCATGGGTATCGAAGCACAGTTCTTAGCGTTATAAGTATTCAGAGGGACCAATTAAAACCCTAGCCAAACTCAGAAGAATGTGAGAATGTGTAAATGCAAGCGAAAGTTTAAAATAGGATAATGTTTTGAAAATCTAAGATCAGAGTAGAAAAAGAAATGCTTTCGCATCTGATCACGGCTATATTTGTTTGCGACCAACCTTTCGCATCTGATCACGGCTATATTTGTTTGCGACCAACCTTTCGCATCTGATCACGGCTATATTTGTTTGCGACCAACCTTTCGCATCTGATCACGGCTATATTGGTTTGCGACCAACCTTTCGCATCTGATCACGCTATATTGGTTTGCGACCAACCTCACATTCCGTAAGAAGATGTAACTTTGAGCTGTTCTGTGTGTAGCAAACAACCATTTTTTTCTATACTATTTCACGGTCTCGATTCACTTTTATTCAAAAGCACTTGATTTGTTTGTTTGTTTGTTTG
>NW_013665637.1:1076611-1080737 GCF_000517525.1 Limulus polyphemus | reverse complement strand
GGTTTGCGACCAACCTTTCGCATCTGATCACGGCTATATTGGTTTGCGACCAACCTTTCGCATCTGATCACGGCTATATTTGTTTGCGACCAACCTCACATTCCGTAAGAAGATGTAACTTTGAGCTGTTCTGTGTGTAGCAAACAACCATTTTTTTCTATACTATTTCACGGTCTCGATTCACTTTTATTCAAAAGCACTTGATTTGTTTGTTTGTTTGTTTTGAATTTCGCGCTAATTCGTCCCTAATTTAGCAGTGAAAACTAGAGGGAAGGGAGCAAGGAAGGCTGAAAGGGCGAGCATGTTTGGTGGGACGGGGATTCCAATCCGCGACCTTCAGATTGTGAGTCAAGCGCCCTAACCAACTGGCCATGTCTGGCCCAAAAGCATTTGATAAACATATCAGGTATAAAACATTTTGATTAAACACAAAAACATCTTAGATGGTAATTCTTAATAGAAGAAAAATAGCATGTTTTCCTTGCTCTCCAATAAATGTTTAACTCTAAGCCATTATCAGTCTCTTTACTCATATCTCTGGCTCTCTAGACACGAACTTGTCGATCGTCTGTAGAAACACGAAACCCTAAATCATCTACGAATAGAACTGTCACCAAATTGCTTTACAGACAATTCTGTTGATATCGACAAAGTTTAATAGAAAATATTCAAATATTCATCTACATGAACATTTCTACGTCAAAATTACTAAATTTTTCGTTCTGGACAGCATTATCCTCCTAATTATGCTTTCTATAAGGTTCGTTAACATTGAAACTACAACAAACAAGTTATCAACTAAGTTACCACGAGATATTCTCTCAGACATAATTCTACTTAGACAATTTAATTAATACATCTTCCAGTACGTCCCTTAATAACTATTACATCTTCCATTAGTTTAGCTAAATCTTCAATGAAATTAACTTAATATTGTTCTTTTCTCAAACATAATACACAGTTTGTTAAATATTTTGTTAGTTTGTTAGACGAACAGCTAATATATAGAGTTCTGCGTGGAGTCTAGACAACTCTGGATCAAGCACAGATCTGTCTCCCTAACCGAAATCAAGTCGTTTTAAACTAATTAATTAGTATAATTGTTATTTATCAAGTAGTTCCAATTGCTCAGTTCTGCACATGATTGGTACTTTCACAGTCTTCTATCATATCAAAACCATAACTAGTTGTTGATTGGTTTGATTCATGTGTAACCGAACTGTCATTCATTAGTATGTATGGATACAAACCACTTATCTTCGGTCTTTTTAAATATATTCTTCCACTTGTAGCTTCCCTGTTGCTTATTTTTTATAAGGCTACTTCCTCTAACTATAGCGTGCGATATCATAAACATTTGTTACATTTTTGTACTGGTACTGGTAAGAAAAACCGCTAGTTTCTACTTCTCATATTACAGTCTGGAATGTATTTCCAATTAACTCGTATACTTCACTTCGAGTTTTCCACTGCCTTATTTGGTAATCTCACTGTATTATATATTATGTTAATGATATTTTTCTTTAATTTACATATTTCTTTTTCTTCTTTTTGTCGCATACAGTATGTACATGTTAATAAAAAAATAAACACACAAAAAACAAAGAAGTTCCCACAAAGCTTAATCAGCTTATTTGTGGAATAAATAAGACCATTTATTTCTATGTATATTAGTAACCCGGCAGTGGCACAGCGGTATGTCTGCGAACTTACAACACTAAAAACCGGGTTTCCATACCCGTGATGGGCAGATCACAAAAATCCCTTGCGTAGTTTTGTGCATAATTAAAAACAAACAAAGTACGTTAATACATATTAATAAACAAAAGATAAAAATTGGTATTAGAAGATTGTCTTAAAGATCATTTTGTATTAACGTATATTTGAAAATAACAACTTACTTTACAACAATAAAAAAGTTCAATTAATGATAATATTAATCCTATATGAATAAGTTACCATTCAATAAATATTACTCAGTTTGTCTATGAGCACCAGTTAATAACCAGTCTGTTAATTTTTTCCATAAAGTTCCTGGGGATTTGGTTCATTATATATGGTATTTTATAATCTTTTACTCTTGTTCCATAGTTATTATTGTATTATATTCCATAAGTCTCTGGGGATTTGGTTCATTATATATGGTATTTTATAATCTTTTACTCTTGTTCCATAGTTATTATTGTATTATATGCCATAAGTCTCCATGATATTCATTTTCTAATGTTCTAGTATTATACATACGATTTTTAGAATTTTACGATTTAGACTATAATAGGAATTTATAATGATCATATATTTATAAAGCGAATTTACATCAAATAACTAATTTCTAATAATTTCATCTGTTAATATAACATTTATATTAAGTTCGTCATTTTTGTTCAAGATTATCGTCCTAAACATTCGTTTTTGAATTATTTCTTTAAGTGAATGTTACTTGTTGAGCCATATACTGTCAATCTATAACATATAACAGATTCTGTTAAGGACACAAAAATTATTTTTCTATATCTTGTATCCTCCATAATTTTGCTGTAACAGGTCTTAATTTATTGCAAATCATATTTACATGTTTAGCCCAACTAAAAACATCATATATAATTAGCCTTAATTACGTCTTAGTATTAACATTTACAACATATGTACATTTGAAATCAGAATACTGCTTATTTTCTACAAATAAGGTTTATATTTATTATTAAATCTTTAATTATGGTTTGTAAAAAAAAATGTTTGTTAATAATATTTGTATATTATGAGTTTTTGGTTTGTCAGTATTCATATAGATTTCATTTGTGTTAAGCCAATACCTTAATTTATTGAAATCAACTTGTAAAATGTTTATGCCAACTTCCACATCAACACGAGTTACAGTTAAAGCTGTATCATCTGATTTATTGATATATTTTACTCTTTTAAATCTGGCCCGGCATGGCCAGGTGGTTAGGGCGCTCGACCTGTGAGTCGCGGGTTCGCAATCCCCATCACACCAAACACGCTCGCCCTTTCAGCCGTGGGGCGTTATAATATGACGGTCAATCCCACTATTCGTTGGTAAAAGAGTAGCCCAAGAGTTGGTGGGTGGAGATGACTAAACTGCCTTCCCTCTAGTCTTCAACTGCTAAATTAGGGGCGGCTAGTGGAGATAGCCCTCGTATAGCTTTGCGCGAAATTCAAAACAAACAAACTTTCATTTCATTTATATCCATTTTTATTTCACCTAACACGTTTAATTTTTTATTTATATTTTGGAATATATCGGCTACCATTGGATTCTGTAAATCATGTTCAGACATATCAAGATCTAGCTCAGTTTTTAGGATATTTCCTTCATCTCCAATATCAGTAGATTTTCACGAAATCGTTGTTTCACTTTCAGTAAAATTTTCATTTACTAGATATCTTTTGTTTCTGACTATCAAAGTATATTTTCCGTCGTTGAATAAACCAGTATTTTCCGATCGTTTATTGGTACTTCGACCGCGGTAACAGCAGTACGACAACATTTTGGTATTCGATATACGTCTTGTATGTCGTCTCTGACAAACCACTACATTGGTAATGAAGTGAATCTTACAATTTCCATAATATTTTACATAGTCTCCATCAACAGGCAAAGACTTTATACAAACATCACAACATTTAGAAGCCATTTTATGAGTTATTTCTTATTTCAATGTAACGTGTTGTCAGTAAATAAACAAATTATTTCATCATAAGAAACATACAGTTGTAAACGTAGGCCATTCCAATGTCATTCACCATGCATATGTAATCGCAGTTTTCGTTAGCCCTTGAAAACGATTAGTAATTCTTCTTTAAAGTTAAAATCAATATGTTTAGAATTTCTTTTTTAATGTCTTACAACTGTTCACCTACACTGTAAATAAAACAGAATTTCAGAATAAAAATATTTTACTTAATATCAGCAGAAAAGAGAAAACACGTTACCTCTTCAAGCCATAATTCGCCACCTTCTAACTATTAATAATGATAATACACAGCGTGGTCACAAGTAATTAGACACCACCTTTTCAGAAAAAATGAAATGTTTCAGTCATATTCACATGAATTGATATATTTATAATTTATTTAATATCTAGTAGATCTTCCTTTCGCTTCG
>NW_013665637.1:1062459-1075611 GCF_000517525.1 Limulus polyphemus | reverse complement strand
CATTTATATTGTGCTCTGTGAACACAAATTAGTTAGCATAAATCAGTTAAATGACAAAAAATTAGGTGTCTATTTACTTGTGACAACTCAGTGTATATACATAGTAAACAATGCTTATGTAACTAACTACTTATTACATATAATTGACAATACATTTGGCTATAAAAACTTTGCACATTTCGTCATCTTTTGGTTTCTTAACACTGGATTATCTTTAATATATATCTCAAAACTACGACTGAATAAAATAATAATGGTAACAGATAGAGAAATACACACTATTATTCTATTCATAAGCATCATAAAGAGAAATATTCAAGTTTATTTTACTAGCAAACAGATTATATTTCCCAAACACAACTGTTAATTCATTAGCAATCATTGGAAAGACAAGAGAGTTCAATAGTTAACGATATAAAACACTTGTCTTCCACACTTTACAATGTTTTTCCGGTTTAGGGTAGTAGTCACATACCAATTGCTCCCAACTTAATCTTCAATACGCTGGACATCCATCGTTCTCCATGTTTATGCACGCCTTTTGTACATAGTTTTGTAAATTTCACGTTTAGGCTTCTACATAAAATTAACAGATCCTCATTTCCGTTGATCCTTTATAGATATGTAGTGGTGCAGTTGATATGCTGCTTTGTTTGTTCTGGCAACAACTCCCAGGAAAATGGTGGATAAAAACTGTAGTCGTTCTGCCATCCCACGTAACAACCCTTAACCACCATTTATATTACTACATATGTTTCTGCCACTTCAAACCCTTCGTTCTTTACAGTAGTACTACGTTCATTGGTAGTCTGTAAGTTTTAACATATACACCATATACACGTTAATTAACACACTACCAACAGTACTACAATACCATCTAATGATTACTTCCGATCTTCACTTCTTTTGTCTGCAACTCATCTTTAACAAAGTCCAAGTTTTTTTCTAATTTGCATCGTATGCTTCTCATTTTCCACCGTTCATGTTGTCGATATTAGTCAGTCGTGCTTTGGTCCAGAATCTTAAATTATGACTATAATTAGCGTTCACGTTTTGCACACCGACTCTAGACGATCAAAATATCGATGTACTCATTGATTGCTCTCGTTCTTAAGATTACAATAAACCTATTGAGTTTACCTGATAATATGATATTATTTACATACTTTATTTATAATTCGCTACCCTCATCGATTCGCTATTAATCTTTTCCAGTTTTGTCATCTGTATACATAATCTTTCTAGCTTTAAACTCAAATTCTGTGACTCGACATTATTTAGCTCGACTATTTTTGTTGCCTCAGAGTGTGACAAATCTGTATTGTCTCTCTCCGATTTCTTTTCTCTTTCTGAACTTTAAGAGTGTGTAACTCTGGGCCAGATTTACGCATAAGCTAAACAAGCTACAGCTTAGGGCCTCACAACCCGCAGGGGCCTCACAAAACTTAAGATTTTTTTTCTTTTAAAATTTTTAGTGGCTTTTATGTGTACTGTAGTTTTCAAAATGGCTTGTGTAGCAAGTTTTTATGTGTAGTTTTAAAATGGCTTTATATGTAATTAATTTAAGTAATATTTTAAGCCTAAATTAAGCCTATGTTTTCAGTTTTACAATGAAGAGAACATTTGATAGCGGATGTCAGAAAAGAAAAAGAAAGCAGCAGCTTGAAAAGCAACTGAAAAAATTACTAAAAGTTTACAGTTATTTTACTTCAGCAACAGATAAGGATCCACAAACCCAAGGTGATTAGCAAAGTGCAAAACAACCACAGCCTAGTGCCTCTGCTACTGAGACAACAGAGTCTGGAATCTCAGCTGATGAAAACACTGGAAGTGATGCAAATGTCAGCCTGTCAGAGCCAACATCCACAGTTGAAACAACAAAATTCACGAAACCCAATGATGTAGGCCAATGGGGTGTCTTAACCGAGGATGAAATCTCACACTGGATCCTTAAAGGTCCTTCAGAGTGTCAACACTGGAACGGCCCTTTTGAAAACTCAAAGCAGTCATTCAAAACTCAAGATAGATATTGTTCAAAAGGTCTTTTTCAGTCCAGAAAAGTTAATGGTGAAATATACGATCGGGAATGGCTAGTGTACTCTCCAACAACTGGCTCTGTTTACTGCTTTGTCTGCAAGCTCTCTTCAATATCAACTGCAGCACTAGCTTCTGGTGGGTTTTCTGACTGGCGAAATCCCATTGCAATTCAAAGTCATGCAACTCTGAAGAACATAGAACAACTTTGCTGACATACTTGACAAGAAAGCGTGGTTCAACCTTAGACTCAAAACTAGCAGAACAAATAAAAACAGAACAACAGTACTGGAGACACGTGCTTGAGCGTGTTGTTGCAGTAATATGCACATTAGCAGAACGTGGGCTAGCTTTTAGGGGAGACAATTAAACTTTTGGATCATCAAATAATGGCAACTACCTTGGCCTGTTATAATTAATTGCTAAGTCTGATCCATTTCTTTCCAACCACATAAAACAATATGGAAACAGAGGATCTGGGTCTCCTTCATATTTTGCTAAGCTAATATGTGATGAACTTATCCAGCTTATGGCTAATATAGTAAGAGAATCAATTTTGGATGATTTGAGAAAAGCAGACTACTTCAGTTTGTCTGTGGACTCTACACCAGATCTTTCCCATGTGGATCAACTAATTGTTATAGTAAGATATGTATCACCTGATGATGGTTTGCCTGTTGAACGCCTTCTAGTTTTCCTAGAGCAGGAAAATCACAGTGGTGAAAGTATGGCGGATATGGTGGTGGACTATCTAAGTAAAGACTGCAAAGTTGATTTCAGTAAGTGCCGAGGACAGTCATATGATAATGCAGCAAATATGGCTGGTAAATACAGTGGAATGCATAAAAAAATTCTAGAGGGAAAACAAGCTAAGTATACAAAGCATGCTATTTATAGTCCCTGTGCCGGACATTCACTAAATCTTGTTGGCCGTATTGTAGTAGATTGCTGTTTAGATACAGTAAACATTTTTGCTGTTGTGCAAGAAATATACACTTTCTTTTCATCTTCTACAAAGAGGTGGGCTGTGTTGTTATCATTCTTGAATGCAGACTCCAGAGTGCTAAAGTATCTGTCCGACGCTAGGTGGGAAGCACATGCCAAAGCAGTGTTTGCCATAAATGAGAGTTACAGGTCAATCACCGATGCTCTAAGTCATTTCCATACTAATGAGAATGAAAAGGGTGATACAAGAAGACAAGCTGGTACTCTTCTGGAAAACATGGAGGAACTGAGTTTGTTTTTATGCTACACTTATGGACTTTTTTGCTGCAGGAGTTTCACAAAACCAGTAAGGCTCTCCAGGATCCACAGATTGCATTTACCACATGTACGAATCTGTACACATCACTTTCCCACTTCGTGAAAAATATTCGAGAAAATTTTGATGATATTGAACAAGAAGCTAAATCCAAACTGACTGAAGTAGAATACAAGTGTGCAGAGAAAAGAAGGAGGTTGAGAAAAAACAAGCCAAGGATGGAGCTGCACCTGATGCTGATGAAGAGCTTCTCTAGGAGACAAATTTCGAGTGAAATCCTTCATTCCTATAATAGATGTCCTTGAAGTAAACTTGAATAGAAGAGCAACAGTCTACAATTATGCTGCAAACAAATTTTCATTTTAAGTTGATTTAGAAGCTTCAAGGTACAGCTACGTGAAGCAGTAGAAACTTTGATGAAAGAGTATCCAAACGGGTGAACTGAAGCACTTCCATGCTTATGTCAAGCACAATTATCCAGGAAAAGAACAAATTTGCCACAAAGATCTGCATCAAATCGTCTTCTAAGACAAGATTCATTTAGTTTCCCTAATGTGGAAACAATATTACAACTATTCTTATGTCTGATGGTAACAAATTGTTCAGGAGAAAGGTCATTTGCACAGCTAAAGAGAATCAAAAATGAACTAAGAGCAACCATGTCTCAAGACAAACTGTCTGCAATTAGCATCATGTGCATAGAAATCGATAAGCTGCGTAGCATACCATATGATGACATAAGTCATGATTTTGCTTTTGAGAAATCAAGAAAGAAAATGTTTTAAGTTGTATCTGATATCAGTTTTCTGATCTTGCAAACGAGTTCATTATTATTTATATTAACCCATTGACGCACGTGGGTGTTACCTAAGCTAAATAAAATCGTCTAGCGTTAGCCAGAATAAAATACTAAACGTGCTCGTGGTCCTTAGAGGGTTATTAAAAGTGATCCTGATGACTTATTTTGTCAGCATTTTGTATATATATATATTAATGTATCTTAAAATTATTTTAAAAATTACATTTAAGTATTGTTTCTAGTGTATACTATATAATAATCTATGAGACAGATCAAGCCAGCTAAATGATAAATATGTAATCAGTAAATACATTTATTTCCACTTTAAATACCTTGCTATTAAATATTTAACCCAAGGTCCTGTTTTGGTACGCACCTTTGTGAGACCTTCTGGTGTAACTTTTTAACAAGGGGCCTCCATGCTTTATATAGCTTAGGGCCTAACCAAGTCTAAATCCGGCACTGGTCTTGAACAAGAGCTAGTTTATCTCGTGTCTTTATAACATAATGCCTATTAATATTGCTATCATTCATCGGGCTACTAACACTATATTTGTTAATTTCTACTTATCTAACCTGTTTCATTATGCTATAGCCCTCAAGAGTTCTATGTGCTGTTAAAATTCTTTAATAGCTAATCCTGGTCGCTTTGGAGATAGATGATGAGTTTCCTCCAATATGTTTTTCAGCTTTTTATCTGAAGTCACTCCTTTTTTTTATTAACTATGATTCTTTGTCTGTTAACAATTCTTGCGAATCAGGAACTGTAATGTCATTGTGCTACCGTATACTTAGCTCACTCCGGAAACTAGAAGGTAAGGTTATTTCTTGCTCATGTGCTGAATAATTTCTAGCTAATTTTAAATATCCACTTTCTTTTGATCATATTAGTCTGGCAATTGAATTAATGAACATCAAATCTGACATACTACTGATAGTCAATTCACATGAAGTTCGAATTTTAAAGAAAAATGGTTTTGGAATTATTACTCTTTTCTCGCATAACTCTATTATTCTATTCTTAACGCCTGCAAATATTACAGTCACAAGAGGTATCGAATATACACTTGAATTAGAGTCACATACTGTAATGGATCTCTCTGTACATTAATATATCCTCTTCTGTCATCTCTAAATATGTGTGTTGGTCATTTGCATCCATTTTTATTTTTTATTCTATTTTACAACCATTCTACGAACTTTTAATCTTTAACCTCGTGCAGGGTGAAGGAGGATTGCTAATCTTCGAAAACCCTTGGTGATTAATAGTTTTTCTCTAAACTATTAATATTACACCAAAATAACTTCCATAGCCCTTGGAGATCACAAACTAATATGGGGGCAGTCTTTGTTTACTTTCAAATGCCCTCTCCAATTAGAAAGTATGAACTTAACTATATACCCGCTGTTACATAAAGTTCTTGTATTAATTTAACTACCTCTATTCTGCAGCTCTACTGTAAAAGCTAATTGTTGCAAGTTGTTCCAAATCCTTTCATTGGAAACCAACATTATCTTCTGCTTTGTAAATTTCGGTTTGTTCCAGTCTAGCATGTATTAGGTCGTTAATAATGCTTGCGACACCTGTCTGATTTCTTGATCATTTAATTCAATTGTCTGATTTAAGGAATTCATTATAATGGCTTGCTCACCTATTAAATGAATCATTTCCTTAGATATCTGTCTCTGATGATCGACCTTTTGTTGAATTCCCTTAAATTGTCTGTAGTTGCAGTTCTGAATAAGAATATTAAAACACTTATCCCCGCATTAATTAAAGCACATTTTTATTGATTCCATTAAAATATAAAAACATTAATTCATTAAATTCATTTAACAAATTGCTTATCTCTTTGTGATATTTTCTAACGAGTTTCTTATAATTCGTTACTAATCCTGTCCGTATCATTCTTAATACTCATATAATACCTACTCCTATATTCGTAAATGTAATAATTTTCTCGTTTGTCCCTGCCCCTCCCCAGTGACACAGCGGTACGTCTGCGGACTTACAACGCTAGAAACCGGGTTTCGATATCCGTGGTTGGCAGAGCACAGATAGTCCATTATGTAGTTTTGTGCTTGACTTCAAACAAACAAACAATTCGTTTGTCCCTAATTAAAAACTTACACTAGTTTCACGATTAAGCGACTTCTTAAACATAGATAACTTATCTTGCAATCGGATTAATAATCTAACATGTTGTGGAAATGGTATTTCTCCTTTAATTATCCATTTATCACCGGAAAAAATAAAATTTACTTCCTCAACAAACAATACCGATATTGTTCTCCACTGGAACAACATTTACGTTACATCCTGCTAGAACTCTCAATTTCAGCATTAAAAGGATGCCGTTACACCTGAAAACATGTCTACCACAAAGTTGCATAATTTATTATACACATTCTTATATTTATACAAAATAAATGTGCTATTTACAAAAGTATTTCACTTATTCTAGCTATCTGCTTTCATATAGTCCAACATAGCATTGAAGGTTTTGAGTAAATCTTCCTTTATCTTAGGCGAGTCTTCATTTATTAACTCAATGTCACCTCTCAGGGCAGTGTAACAACACATGGGTCAAACCTCACACTTCTTTATCTAGATGAGGGCATTACCCAAGGTTGATCTTCCACTTGACAACATCACCTTATATTATAATCATGAGTCACCATTTCGTCTTTAGTACTCTCGGATGTAGTCTGTAAATTAGCTGTACTGACACTAATCACAGAACTTGGTTCACTAGTTTGTACGCCAGTGCTCGTCTCTGTAACAATTGTATCATCTAACGTCACCACTTCATAATCGATAATAACGTCGTCATTATCTGCTAATGAATCTATTTCTCTTCTATAGGAAGTCATCATCATTACACTGTAATTAAATTTCGTCTGAGTTTTTCACTGTTTTAGACACTGGATTCGTTTTCGTGTGTTAACTGCTCATATTGATACGGTTTAGACTCAACCATCTTTAAGCAATTAACAAGGACTAACTGTTTTTTCTCCATAGATCTCTTAGATCTAAAAATTTATAGGACTTGTTTGTCTAGCTACTCTGAATGGTCCCTTCCATAGTTTTGCTAACTCTTTAGTATTCCCTTTCTTAACTAAAAGGTTATAAAACAATAACAATTTGTCATCTAATTTAATCTCACTAATCCGTGCTTTCTTACTTGCTTGTTTCTCTATGTTCAGCAGCTTTAGTCAAGCCTTCATTAGTTATTTCAATTGCAATTTGAATTTGTTGCAGCAACTCTGCTTTATAATCTTCATCTACTGTGTAATTAAGTTTTCTATGTGCTAATATCTCCTGCATTGGTAGCATTATATCCCCATTGTGTGGATTCATATTCAGCACTTCTATATAATAATAAGGGAACTTGTTCAACCATTTTTTCTGATCGTGCTCACAGTATTGCGATATCATATCTAGTAAAGTTTTGGTAAATCTTTCTATTACTCCATTAGCAGCTGGATGATAGATAGTAGACTAGTTTCTTTATGCCTAATAAATCACAATTTCTTTCATTAACATAGAGATAAATTTTGTACTTCTATTCATCATTAAATACTGTGGTATGCCGTGTCTAGTTACTATGTGATTCACAAATGCTTTAGCAATCATTTCTGCTTTTTGATATGGCAAGCATATTGCTTCCAGGAATCTTGTTAATTAACATGGGACAACCAAAACATTTATTACTTGCATAAGATGTAGGCAATGTGCCTAATATATCCATAGCTACCATTTGGAAATGCATAGTTAAACTGTATTCTCTGTAGAGGAGCATCTCTTAAGTGTGGGCTGAGATTTTGCTTTTCACATTTTATACATGATTTGCAATATATTTTCATGTCTTCATGCCAAAATAACCTCTTGCTTATTCTACTAAATGTTTATTTCTGAAAGCTAAGTGAGCTGCAAATGGAATGTCATGATAATTATTCATGATTTCATTATTTACACTATGTGGTACATATACTTGTACCGTGTTCGGTTTTTTATTGTCTACCTTTCTAGATTATTCTTTTGAATCTAACAAGTATTCAGTATCATCTCCACTTAATACTTTAATTTCTGATTAGGTTATTACAGCATCTTTCTTCTGATTGTTAATAACATGGTACAAATCTCAAAATACTTCATAATTGTCCTCATTTTCTATTTTTATTTCATTCACTTTATTAATTTTCTGATTTTCACTGTTATCCATATTGCCTACCCTGATTCTGCTTTGTGCATCAGAATGATTTCTATCCGGTCTGAGTACAACTTTAAAGTTGTAATCTTGCAGTAGCAAGGGCCATGTCGCTAATCTGGATAATAGGTCCTTTACTGTCATTAGTCATCTTATGTGATCATGATCTGTAATAATGGTAAACTTTCTACCACATAGATGACAGTAAAATATTTTAAATGCTATGTACTACAACTAAACTTGCTCTATAATATAATAATTCATTTCTGCTTTCCCTAACTGTCTGCACTATTATGCTACAGGGTATTCCTTTTAATTTTTTTCTTACTGTGATAACATTACACCTATAGCAAAACCTGGAGCACCTGTGTTTAAAATAAACTCCTTAGTAAAATTAGGATAACTCAAAACTGGTGGTAATTTTGTCTTTTGTCTGTCCAATGAAACGCCATATTTTTTAGTTAGCTCAGTTAAAGGTCTTGCTAACACTGGAAAATGTGGGATAAATCTCCTATGAAATATATCTTCTATTACTCCTAGTTCAAGTCTCCCATACACATTCTTTTAATTATAACCTGTTCTTCTCTGGCACTACTGTCATTTAACACTATCTTGTGTTTTACCTTGTTTGTACAGCAATTATGATCACCTTCTCCTAGAAATTTATCTTTATATTTCTCTAAAAAATTTACTAACCTTTGTTTGTTTTTCTATACATATCCTAAGATAGAATCCCAATTTATCTTATTCTTTTGAGCCCATTTTGTATTATTCTCTACATTATGCTGTCCCACTGCAGCTATTGTCTCTACTGATAGCCTTACCTACTACTATATGCTTAGGCAGCATTACTATATTCTAATTTATATTCAACACTTATAGTTATGGTGTCTCTTTCTCTAACCCATTACTAATACAAGCAGCTATATAAAATTCTGCTTCTTCGATCTCTATAAACTCAGGTAACACTTCATTATGCTGAAAATCATCTACTTCAGCCTCTATAATAACCTAGCTTCTCTCAGGTATCTCTGTTAGTCGAACTAATCTTACAAGTACTATTTTTATCACATTCTTCCATTGGGATGCACTGTCGCTTACATCAGGCATACGTGTAGAGTGATCTGATGGGGGTTTGTTTAGTTATTTACATACTGTGTGCCATCTTGCTATCATTTACTCTAACGTCTGCACTGGCACTACTATTACTACTACTACTACTACAACTACAACCAGTACTGCTTATATTCCTGCTAGGCTTAGCGCCTTTGTCTATTCTGCCTGACTGAATCTCTCTTCAAACACTTATTCCTATTACTATATCAAATTTTTCGTGTATCATTATGCTTGGGAATAGCAATGCTTTTATGTTTTGAATGTTGACCCTTAGCTTCACCGATGTTAGTAACAGGCGTTTCACTACTATGGAGGTATCATTTGTCACAACCTTTTCACATAATTCTGAAGGTATGGTTCCTTAAGAATTTAAGGACTCCATTTCTATGTGCAGATTACTCCTGGTAATCGATATTTCAGTGTCATAATCTTGTAATAAACCCTGCCCTAAAATACGATTTGTCTCTATGTATCTGCTTAAAGGTGTAAAATGAGTGTTCAAGTTTTAAGCCTCCTACTTTCAACAGAATGAACGCTATACTTGCTTAGCGTCTGAAAACGATGCTCTGTTATAGAAGCTTAAGCACTCTTGAAAACTTCCATCCAAGCATTAGTTAATAATGTTTGATTATTATTTACTAACTCTGCACTTAACAGAGAAGATAAAGTGCCTGTGTCAACTAATAACAGACATTCCACGCCTTCTATCTCTAATCAAACTACTGGTGAAACTTAGTTAACACCATTAATACTCAATCTGTTATTCCATACTGCCAGAACTGCATCTCCATAATCCAGGTTGGAATCACGTTTTTGGCTTCTTTAGTAAACACTGGTTTTCCATTATTTTTCTTTCCAGCCTTCGAGCTTTTCCACTTTGTGTTGGGTGGGTGTGTATGGTCTCTGGACATATGGCCTTTTAGCTCAAAATTAAAACATTCTATCTGCTCAGTCTTTGTCTGCAAACACTTATTCGCCATATTTCCAATTTTACGGCAAATAAAGCATTTTGGGCTTACTCTGTTTCTAACTTTGTCAACTTGTTCCATTATTTCTGCTACCACATGCTGTGTTTAGGACAGAATTCTGGGGTCTGTAGATCCGCTTCTCACATAATTCTTCTTTTGTGGCTACTTCAATTAAATCTAACAATATCATGTTTGCTTCATTTACATTACTGATCAATCCACTTTCATAATTTGATTTCAGGATAACATGAATCATTAATTCATTTGTGTATACATGCCCTACGTAGCCTATTACCTAACTCCTGTAGTTTGTGTTCGAAAACCTTAACTTGCAATTCCTCTGCCGAGTTAAACTATGATTCTGTTTTAGTATCGTGTTAAGCATCTCATCATATGCCCTAATGTAATGTTTTGCTTTTCCTGCTGATATTTATCTAAGTATATCAGCTTTCTGGGAATCTGTCTACCCTGATATTTTAGCAGCTTTGTTAAATATATCAATGAAATTATCCACATTAAATCTACCTTGAAAAATGGGTATAGCGCTCGTTAAATGTATAGTGCTGCACTGTCCTACTTGCTCGGGCTGACCTGCCACAGCTTCGAAACCTGTACCAGCCCTCTTCTGTTTTAATATCTTCAGCAGTAACCATACATGCTTATTTATTACCACTTATTTCTACTAATACTACTTACTACTTAGACTAACTTATTTCTGCTCTTTCTTTATTCCTCTCAACCTATTATTGGTTACCCAAAATTAATCCTGTTAACTGCACCAAATTGTAAGAGGTGGCTATTAGGTGCATGGTTTGGGTGATTTTGCACAAATTAAAAATAGATTTATCGTAGGTTAAGCACTCAGTCCACCAACTCTTGAGATTTACGTCTGGAATAAAAAATTCAATTGGAAACTGGTTTCTTGTCAGAAGAATAAGTTTAATAAAACATGTTCAAAGATTCATCTACATCGAAATTCCCGAAACTATTTTGGAACAACTTTACGTCAAAATTACTAACTTCTTCCATCTAGACAGCAATAACAACATTAATTGGGTTTTCTAATAACATTAATTAACATTATCTATTAAGTTAACAAGAGATATTCCCTCAGATATAATTATGTTTAAACAACTCAATTAGTACTTCTTCCAGTATGCCCCTTAATAACTATTACAAGTTTTGTTAGTTCAACTAAATCTTTAACAGAGTTATCTCTTAATACAGATCTTTCCTGAAACATAATACAACATTTGTTAAATACATTGTTAGACTATTTTTTAGCAATAATTACTTACAGGGAGTTTGGTAAATGTTTGAGACTCTGGATTTCAGCATTGAGTCTAAGCAATACTAGATAGAGCGGAGATCTGTTCCCTAACTGAAATCGCATTGTCTTATACTAATTAATTAGTATAATTGTGATTTATTGAGAAGTTCCAATTGCTCAATTCTGCATATGATTATTTCGACGCGATTGATACCTTCATAGTCTTCTATTAAATCAAACGCATAACTAGTTGTTCATTGGTTTGATTAATGTGTAACTGAACTATTTCTTGTTGGTCATTTGTTGGTAGGTGTGTAGATATCCGAACCAACTAACTCAAAATGTATGGATACAAATAATTTAGCTTTGGTCTTTTCCCACATATTCTTCCACTTGTTTCTTCCTGTCAAAGTCCCATTAATTGATATTTTATAAGCCTACTTCTTCTAACTATGGTGCCTGATATCGTAAACATTCATTGCTTTTTCCAACAGAATTGCGTCTGTTTGGTGCTAATAAGAACTGCTAATTTCTACTTCTCATGTTTTCTAGTCTGAATTGTATTTTTAATTTACTCATTTTGTGTTTTCCACCACTTTATTTGGTAATCTTGCCTTATTTGACCGACTATTCATTGAAGCATATATATATATATATTTGTGTGTGCTTATATATATATATATATACAGCGTGGTCACAAGTAAATAGACACCACCTTTTCAGAAAAAATGAAATTTTTCAGTCATATTCACATGAATTGATATATTTATAATTTAATTAATATTTAGTAGATCTTCCTTTCGCTTCGTGGAGTGTTTCTAGCAGTGTGACACGGGGCTCCATCTTCCCGGAACTACGTTGTGTTCTTGTCCACGAAACCCTAGAAATAAAGTGGCAAAAGTCCTTCTTCCAATATTTCGATGTATTTCGCAAAATTTATGTTGCTAACGCACTCCACTAAGCTCGTTCTCCCACCAACCCAAACAGCTCCCCAAACCGTCACGCTAAAACCACCATGACCACAGTTGGCTGCAATCTGTTGAGCCAAAACTCTTGGTGAGGCATTCTCCAGACCCATATCCTTCCACTGTCCGAAAACTGAACGAATCATATCACTTGCCCACTTCTTTCGTCTGACAATGTTGGCAGGTCTTAATAAGGGCTTCCGTCTAGCTGCTCCGCAACGATAACCCAATTTGTGGAGAATTCGTTGAACAGATTTCGGGCTCATCCCACCAACTTTGGCCACTTCTGCAGTCGTTAATCTGGGATCCATTTCGATGCTCCTCTTGACAGCCCTTTTTGTCCTCTCCGATGGACCAGGACGACCCGGACGCTGCTCAGTTGTTTCCTTGTCATGTTTCCTGAACTGTACGATGATTCTGTTGACTGTCGAAAGCGGGATTCCCAAATTCTGCGAAATTTGCCACTGACTTATTCCACCAACTGCTTGACCAACTAACCTACCTCTAACAAAATCTGACAATTCGAGA